>NC_080193.1:116892309-117199083 GCF_030028045.1 Hippopotamus amphibius kiboko | reverse complement strand
ACTACCAACTGTAAAATAGATAGTCAGTGGGAAGTTGTTGTATAACAAAGGGAGTCCATTTGAGGATGGAAGATGCCTTAGAGGACTGGGGCGGGGAGGGTGGGGGGGACTCGAGGCGGGGGGAGTCAAGGAAGGGAGGGATTATGGGGATATGTGTATAAAAACAGATAATTGAACTTGGCGTACCCCCCAAAATATAATAAATTAAAAACAAACAAACAAACAAGCAAACAAACAGAAGAAAAAAATAAAGAAAAAAAGAAAAGAAAACTCTTCTCCCAGAAAAAGATAAATCACAGTTGTTTGGAAAACTCAGAGAGAAGATGCCCTCAGTGCAGATCTTAGAAAATCTAGTGAAGAACACTCTCAATAACAAACACATCAAAAGTAAACAATGGAGTAACGACAAAGAAACAGAACATAAAGCTAACACTGAGGTTTTCCTAGTGTCAGGCACTGCTGACTCACAAAAATCCTACTGTGTGAATGTGAAGAACACAGCCTCAGGTGCAAGTCCAAGAATCACTGGTCTGCAATAGTCACAAGTGTGTGGAGGGGCTGCAGGCTGGACCCATTTGCCATGAAGTTTCAAGACCCAGCGAAGGCAGGGTTGAGTAGGGAATCAGAGGCAAGGCCTATTGGCAGCACGTTGTTAGGGAAGCGAAGAAAACCGAGACTGAACTGTGAGCCATGCTGCAGCCATCATCCTTCACTTGGCCAAATTAAAATTAAAAGAACTATTCATACACACACAAAAAAGAAAAAAGAAAAAAAGAAAAGGGATGAGATGGAGCTATATGTAATGAGGTGGATAGACCCAGAGTCTGTCATACAGATTGAAGTAACTCAGAAAGAGAAAGACAAATATTATATGCTAACTCACATGTACAGAATCTAAAAATGGTACTGATGAACTCAGTGACAAGAACAAGGATGCCGATGCAGAGAATGGACTGGAGAACTCGAGGTTTGGGGGGGCAGGGGGTGAAGGGGAAGCTGAGATGAAGCGAGAGAGTAGCACAGACATATATATAGTACCAACTGTTAAATAGATAGCCAGTGGGAAGTTGTTGTATAACAAAGGGAGTCCAATTCAAGGATGGAAGATGCCTTAGAGGACTGGGATGGCGAGGGTGGGGGGGACTCGAGGGAGGGTGGTGGGGGAGTTGAGGGAGGGAGGGAATATGGGGATATGTGTATAAAAACAGATGATTGAACTTGGTGTACCCCCCCAAAAAATAATAAATAAATTAAAAAAAAATGACACTGATGCTAATGAATGGACTCCCAATTGTGAATTTCAAGAGGGCTTACTTTGGCTACAGTTATGCACAGTACAGATGTAGACTTCAGTATCAACTCTGATATTTTAACCAAGGTTTATTATCAGCTGTACCCCATCTTTCACCATAGCCTTTCCAATGTGTTACATGATCAGTGAAATCTCCCGCCAATGTCTGTCCAAATACTGCCTATTCCATTTTCTCTCCATACGTATTTCCCTGACCTGGTAGAGAGTTTAGCTAAATTACTCCACGGTATTGCTGCCTCAGCATTCATTTTGTTTGGTCAACTGGCCTGCACTGACTTTAAACCAACACTAGCTGCTTATGAATGCCCTAGATAGCAGCCCTCAGTCACAAGTAAAAAGTTCCTGATATGACTTCCCCAACAGCCTTGTGATGAGCAGTCGCCTCTGCCATCAAATGCCTTCCCCTTATGAGTTCCTTAGATTTAGACTCCCATGGTTTACCAAAACCTTTGGGTTTGAGTTGACCAATCTCTCCTTAGCCCAGGAACCCCGAAGCACTCTACCCATGGAACCTAATCAAGGCATATGCCCCAGGTCCTGTTTATCTCTCTGTCTGCACTCAGCATTGACCTCCCTGTGTGATACCTCAAGGCATGCCAGGTACTTCCTCCAGGATCTGTGAGTAATAACTTCTCTCTCTCAGTTTCTCTTGTGGTCTGCTCTTTAACCACTTCTCACCATCCGGCACCTTGTGCTCCACTTAATAAGTGTCAATTTGACAAATTCATAACCACTCTTTATCACCTTTTCCTTAGGTCAGACTATTACCATCTCACCCTGAACCAAGGCACAGCCTCAAATGGTTTCAAGTCTTTCCCTACTTCTAATCTCTCCTTCCATTTTATCCTCTATACTGCAATGAGTGAGAGAAAGTTGTTTTGTTTTTTAATTTGAATACTGTATCCTGCCCTTCCTTTTCTCAAAAACATATAGTAGTTCCTATCATGTGCAGATTCAAACACAACTCCTTAACCCCTTTTAATTACTCACTTGGTCTATTCAGCTATTACAACCCCTAATTCTGTACATTCCAGCAACACACTATATGTGAGGAAATCAGCTTTAGTCTGTTAGAGTGGAGGCTGAGGTATAGTTCAGGAGTCCTGGTCACTGACCATGTCCATGTCTTCCTATCCTCTTAATCATGATGATGTTGCTTTGATAAGCCAGTAGAGGTTCATATTGGTAGAGCAAGTCCAAGGAGGAATTTTGTAAAGTATTCCAATAGTATGTAAATTACCCAGAGTCTAAAAGGTCAGGGCAAGGCAAAAAATTAGCTTCCTTCTTAACTCTAGCAGGAAGTATAATCAGCAGCACAGTAACTTAGATGGAAATAGGTCAAGAGAGTCTCATAAATATAATCTGCATCAGTCTCTGTCCTGTATAACAACCTAGAGTCTGTACATTCTGTACCTTTGCCGTAATTAGCCTAGAACCTTATAACTGGTATGTGTTGTGGGGTGTGGAGAGGGTTAGAGAGTAAGATCTACAATTCCCTAATGCATTTTTGATTTTATATATCATTTATCATAGTTATAATTCCTCTATGAAATTATTGTATAATGTCAAGTCTAAGTGCTCTTTCCCCTCTATAAATATCCCTGACCAATTTCTCCACATAAATTCCTATGCATACACATATATCTCATACACATGTACACATATATATACTTATTGCACTCCTCCCCACTCCTTAACCTTACCTTCCACTGCACCTCATAAAGCAGCTATTTTATAGTGCTGATGATAGTAGTAATAAGAGATAATATTTATTGGTACTAAATACTAAAAAGCACTGTCATATAAGGAGAAAGTGAACAGTTAATGACTGCTAATATATCATTATTTTGGTATAATTTCTGATTATTTTTAGAATTGAAAATACCCATAGGTATATAGAAAGAATAGAAAGAATTAAAAAATTTGGAGATACCAACTTGTCACAAAAGTAAATAAGAATATAAATGACAGAAATCTAAAAATATTGGTTTATGACATCAGAAATATTTGCTGTATGAAGTAGACAATTTTTTTCATGAAAAGTAATTCTTCTGCTGTACAAATTTCCATTTAATTTCCCAAATTATTTTAGACTCTAAAATTTCCCATTCCCCTCATTTTTATTGTCACTAGCCAATTTTTGTAGATGCTAACATATTATTACTTACAATCATAATGATATTTTAGTATTGTTTAAATTGCCTTAGGTAACACAAATTTAAAATAGTGGGTACTGTATGCTTTTCAATTTCCTTAAGATGGTAATAATCAGTCTTTCTGAAAAATTTTCTTCCCTTTGTATGAAATATTTTCCTCTATGATAATCATATTTTAAAAATAACTATATAAGGCAAGTATTTTAATTGTGCTACTGCCTTTTATAAATTTTGATGATTCATAAATTGTAAGATAAGTTTAGATAATTATTAAAATGTGGGTTATTCCATAAAACACTATATTGAATGTAATATACATTTACAATGTGTATATATACATATGTATGCATATCTATATATGTCCAAATATATATGTGCACATATATCTTGATTTTCAAGCAGGACTCTCCAAAGAAAATATACTTGCTTATACTCAAAAGGCTAACTATAATTTAGAGCAAGACATAACATACCTTGAAGTGTAATTTCTGCACACTACCTGAGATATTACTCCCTTGATAGAATAATTCTTAATTGCTGTCATTAATAACTTTCCTACTTACACAGAGTCTCAAATCCCATTGCCATATTCTATTTAGTAATCTCTAAAGCCAAGCTTACTCATGTTCATACTTAAAAGGTAAATTTTGCAGGATGAACTAAAATATCTCACTTAAGAATATGTTCTTTTCTATAAACATGTATGCTTTTAAGTAGCTACAGTGCTTTTGGCTGACATCCCTGCTGATTTTACTGACAGCAAAGAAGCTAGTGGAGCTCTGGAGTCATCCTAGTTATCTTCTAAACTTGGAAAATATGGCACTTTGTACTAATTTTATTCTTGATATGGAAAATGGTGTCTGTTAATACCCAGAATAGAACAGTGGTATTTTGGTATTTTGTTAGTGAAGGGCATTTGTTTTCTGTCATTTTCTTATTTACAATAAAATCTTGTGGGCAACTATATTTCAATACTTTACTACAATATGCAATCTAGCTTAGCCCATATGTATGTGTATATAGATACAGATATACATACATATAAATATTTCTACTCATCATCAAACTAGAATATTCCTGTAATAGGGAGTTTACCAACTCAAGAAAAGGTATATTTGTTAACTTGAGATTTTTTTTGTACAAAAAAACAGTTTCTTTGAACATCTTACCCTAATAAACAATGAGTCATATTTATTGGATATTCAAGAATGCATTGAAGTAATTATAGTAAAAGGATTGAATAATTTTAGTCTTCCTGCAGGTATGTTTCATTCCTTGTTTTATTTGCAATAATAAAAAATCAATACCTGACTATTATAAACACTGAAAAAAGCTGGAACAATTATTAGACATGATTTTTTTTCCAAAAATAAGATACAATTCATTAAACAAAGGATTCTTGGAGCCACATCTAGTCCAATCGTTCCAAGGAGTACATATATTGAAGGATTTTCTGTCTTTGTAAAACATCCTAACTCCCTTTTATTCCATATTTATCTTTCTTACATCTTTCATGATGTGTGTTAACCTCTCCTTTCTATTTCACTGTATCTACTTCTCACTTTTATTTCTTTTCTATAAGGCATTGTTATCATGCCTATGTTTTTTCTCTCATATATGACCTATTTTTCTTCCCCCTTCATACTACTCTCTGTCTCTTTCTCACTCTGTCTCTCTGTCTCTCTCTGTAGATAGATAGATAGATGATAGGTATTGTACATGTGTGGATATATATATATTCCTTCCCTGAAAATCAATAAAAATTGGAATGCGTTTAATAGTAGAAAACTAATCAAACATATTTAAACACTAAAAGAAAGACTTTAACTGCTTTGAAAATTATACAAAACAGCAATCTTGACAATTTTGAGACAGTTGTTAAAAGATATTAGAGAGAAAGAATTTCTATCTCTGCTCTGCTTTCTATGAGTTTTGACTTTATCTTAATGTTGCTTCAGTTAAGAGGCATATTCTTGTTTCATATCCAAAAGGTAAATGGTGATATTTCTGGTGTCTTCTGCACAAAGAGTGGGATTCCGTTACTCTCATTGACCTGAATTAGATCACTTGCCCATAACTGAAATGATTATTATGGCCAGAGAGTTGAAGAATTGATTTTCTTCTCTCGGTGGGGACTAACCAATGTAGCTCTGAGTTAGCTTGGCATCAATCCCCAGCCCCACCCCAACACACTCTGAATTTGACAGTGAAAAATGATTGACTTTCTCAAAGGGAAATCAATGGTATGTTGGCGGCAATAAATGTTAGGGAAGAACTCAACAAATGCCCATGTTTTATGGCCTTTCTCTTAATTCAAACCTTTTTTCTTCTACTATACAATTTCTATCCATTCCCACACTTCTAACTTGATTCTTCAATTTTGATGAGGAACCTGGTTTGTTTTGCTCTCAAACATTTGTTTACATGTTTGTTCTACCTCATATTCTCAGCTACTCTAAAACTTCAAACGTTATCCATGTTTTCTATGAAATTATGGGGGGAAACATTCCAAGGTGCTACATTTAATATCAGATTGGCCTTTCCTAATTATATAAACTTAAATACACTTAATAATAAGGAAATAAGCCACACATCTCTAAGTTGTCTCCACAGCGGAACTCTCTGAAGACTGCTTCTCTTAAAAGAATATGGGAAAATACGGGAGGAATTTTTCATATGTAAAAACAAATGCAAAAGAGAAACATAGTCTATCAAAATAGTTTCATAAAGTCTAAACTTTAGGCATGCAATTTGTTAAAGTTAACAGAATAATTGAAGGGATTTTTGGAGGAAAAATAAAAGAATGGAGAAATTAAAATTATACTACTGCAACCTGTGTCTACTTATTACTTGCAGAGAATATGTTTTCTGAGAATTCATCCAGGGAAATAAACTTTTAAACTCTAAAATAGCCATTTCTAACATCTATACAATACATATGGAATTAGAAGATCCTGTAAATACATCAACATTTTTATATAGATATGCTATTTTCCATATTCTTATTTAATATAAAAGATCTTACTAATTTTTATGTTCAACATATTATTAATAGTGTTTAGATTTATATATGTATTTTATGCCTCAAAAACTTGAAATACATATATAAAATACTGTTAATTAAGATAAATTTCTCATTGTTTTTCATTTACATGCCGTTTATTACATAAATGTTATATTCAGCTGTTTCTTCAAGTAAAAATATATGTTACTTTGTTCAGTTATTCTGGCATTTGTTGAAATTCTTCCATTCTTAATTCTCATCCATAAATTATGGAATAAACTACTTTTAGATATGAGTCTCCCAGTTTAAAGAGTTAATCTAGTTCCAGTTAGGATTGCTGTGAGAAGTTTTAGAACTAACCATATTCTGATAAAATTCATGAACTTTGAAAAAAAACTAAAATCTTAGGAGCTTGCATCCAAGAGAACAAATTATCTCTAAAACTAAAATACAATAGTCTCTCAGTTCCAGTATCTTCACCTCTAGGATTCAGAAGACAATGGAATAACAGCGACAGTACTAAAATGAAAGAACTTCAAGAGCGCTATATTCATCCCAGTAAAGGGCATCATCATCCATATCCACGTAGTTTTTCAAGTCCCAAACGTAGGAATTAGTGCTGAATTTTCCTTTTCCTCATTACCCATGTCTAAACTACTTGTTCATTCAACAAATATTTATAATTTAATATATTTTCACTTTTATGGAGTTTACATATTTTGTGTATGTGTCAATTTTAGTGGCTCTATGACCAAAATTACAATTCACTCCCTTATGGAGCTACCGTTCCACTTAAGTCACAATTTTCTTTTGTTTGGATAACTATAAGAGACTACTAAATGCTTTCCCCTTCCCATTCTTATTCTTTTATAAAAATGTTATCACACCATTTCTGGATTATGACACTTAACTGTGCAAAGGATTTTAATAACTTTCCATTTTACTTGAAATCCAAGCGTCTTACCTTGTTCCTCAATGCCCCTTGTGGTCTCACCCTTCCAAATACCTTTCCTATATACCACCCTCCACTTTAGTCACTGACCTGATGTGGGAAGACATTCTGGAACCTTTTTGAAACATTGAAAATGTTGAAGTATGTGGGCCGATCGATGGGATTCAGAATGTCCTGCTTGAGCAGTGGAGGAGCTGAGGGTGCGGGGCGTGGAGACTAATATCACCTTGTTTGGCCCTGAGGGATGGCTGGTTAGCCAAAGACGGGTAAGATTCCTCAGAGGAGGAACAACCTAAGACAGGCACAGCTGCAGAGGGGCCAACAGGGGTGGTGCATAGAGCCTTCCTTATATCACCGTGTTTGGCCCTGGAGGATGACTGGTTAGCCAGAGACGGGTAAGATTCCTCAAGGGAGGAACAACCTAAGACAGGCACAGTCGCAGAGGGGCCAACACGGGTGGGGCACAGACCCTTAATCCTTCTGAGAGAGGTCTCCTGCCCCCAGGGCTGCTTTGCTCTCCATGCCCAGCTCAAACCCATGCCACACCCAGCTCAAATCCACACCCTGCTCAAATCAGGACCCAGGAGGCAAACAAAGATCATTGCCCCCAGTCATGTGAGGCCTTTGATTGTTTATGGGATTAACCTGGGAGTGTTAGACCCTTAGGCTATGCCGAGAACTCAATAAAAGCAACGTGGGATCAATCAGCGAGGCTCTTGATCCTAGAGGTCTTGAGTCCCCCGGTCCCATCTTTCTCTTCAGTCTGTGTCTGTGTCTTCTTCAAGCTTGCGGCACCCGTCACTCACCTCAAGTCGCCGAGTTGATCCCGGCAACCTGAAACCTCATAGGTTTTTGTGTTCCTAGAACATTGCTAGATTTGTTTTTTCTTTCTGCCTTGCGGCCTTTGCACTGGCATTTGCTATAGCTGGTTCCTTCTTGTGTTTCAGGCCTAAGCTCAAACATCGTTAATTCAAATGAAAACTTCATTGACCATTATCAGGCCTTCCAGACTCTCATATTTACTTTTTTCTTTAGCACGAACCATTAAACTTAAATTCTTTTATAGAAGTATAGTTGATTTACAGTGTTGTGTTAATTTCTGCTGTACAGCAAAGTAATTCAGTTATCCATATATATATGTTTTCAGATTCTTTTCCATTCTAGATTATTACAAGATACTGAATATAGGTCCCTGAGCTGTGTAGAATGGCTTACATCTGCTAACCCCAACCTCCCACTCCATCCCTCACCCCCTTGGCAACCACAAATCTGTTTTCTACGTCTGTGAGACTGTTTCTGTTTCATAGATAGGTTCATTTGTGTCATATTTTAGATTCCACATATAAGTTATATCATATGATATTTCTCTTCCTCTTTTTGACTTACTTTCAAATTTAATTTTTTAATTATATTTTTATTTGTTAAATGTCTCTCCATCTCCTACCATGTACACTAAAATATAAGTCCCATGAGATCAGAAATGCTTTTCTCCCCCTTGTTCCCTGCTATATAGCTGAAACCTAAAAAAGTGTCTGACAGAATTATTGGAAGAAGAAACATGATTTTAATTTTTGGAATGGATATTAAATTGACTCCATTTAGAAGTTGAGAGTCAAAAGAATAATTTCAAGAGTACCTTGAACTGTACTTTTTTTTCCCTCAATCTGAACTGAAACAGCGAAGGATTCTAAAAAGACTCTAACTTCATAAATTTCACAGTAGTAGGTATTTTTTAACCACATGAGACTCATTAGCTGATATCCTTTTTCACCTAACAACTCTTTGTCTCTGAACTTTCTTGTAATTTCATCTCTCTTGAGGTCACTAGAAGGCTTCAAGCTAGGATATTAAGCTAATCCCAACCAAAACCCCACAATTTCATGTGGAAGTATCCAACCCAGTAATAAAATATTGAGGTAGAAAGAGACAAACTTGAATTTACTATTAGATGATCTTATTTATTCTGGTCTGGGGAAGCAGCTGGCTTTTGTTTGTTTGTTTGTTGTTTTTAATGAGTTAAAGATAAAAAGAATGTTAAAGTTACCACTTACATATCAAAGTCTTGATTTTTCTTCTCTACCCAAATTATCGGTCATTCATTAGAGACTATTTAGTTAAAGAAAGATACCTTGTAAATTATGTATGATTCTAAGATGGTAAAATCTGTGATAGTGTCCCTAATGCATAAAGCATTATAACTGTCTGCTTGTTTCACAAATGTTAGAAAGAAAGTGAACAAATTTTAAATAAGTGAATAGATGAAATAAGAAAAGAGACCTAACACCAGAGAGGTTAAAAGAAAAAAAGTGAGCATACAATAAGGATAAAATGTTTTGCAACGCTTTATTGCTAAATGAATATTAGACCACTTTTTGTTTCTCACTGATCATGATGGGTAAATTTATATCTTTTTAATTCCACTAAAACCATTTATTTTAGAATATAGTATAGCAGGATAGAATCTGATTTACATTAAAATACTATACCCTATTGTGAAATTAAAATCAGAAGTATATATAACACACATAATTTCATTTCTATGTGTATGGGTAGGTGTGCAAATATATGATTCCTTGTCTATAATATAAAAAATAAAACAAGAATCATTTAAAACAATACTACATTAGAAGTAAGAAAGAAATAGATTTCTGCTGCTATAAAAAACTAATGAATGTGATAGTTATAAATGCAGACTGATATAAGTACACTGTATTTGTATTTCAATTTCTATGTGTAGGGTTTCTGATTAACAATTTTTAGTAATGACTCCAATAACAACACCAAAAAAGTACTATCCTCCTTTTTTAATATACTAGTTTTATTCTTAAAAATTTTAGTAAATATTAAAAACTTATAAAATAGTGTGTGTTCTTTTGTAAGATGAAGTCAGGTTTTAGACCCAGATCACTGTGATCAAGTATTTCACCTATATGACTGATAGGATATTTAGAAATCTTATTGGACACTCAGAATTAATTCTCACTTTTTCAGACTGTCCTGCTATATATGTAGGATGTCTGACATATTTGACCTTTTGTCGAAAAGTGTCCCAATCCTTATAATGACAATCAAATAACCTCTAAGGATATCATTGACATGGAACAAGGGCTGGGAAACTATGGCCTGCTGTGCCAAAAATGACCTATTGCCCTTTTTGTATGGCCCATGAGCTAAGAATGGTTTGACATTTGTAAAAACATTACAGAAAACAAACAAAACAAAGAAGATTATGCAGCAAAGATGCTTACTCTTTGGCCTTAATAGAAAACGTTTCTCAATCCCTGCCATTTGTTACACGATGACAGGTACTCCATTTCATTCACCACTACAATAGGACTACAAATGTTTCCAAAACATTGAAGGGACATAAGTAATATTTGTTTAAAGGCAGGAAGGGAGAAACTATGATTAGAGTTAGAAGACTATAAAAATATAACACTGAAAGGAATTTAGAGATCAAAGCAAACATGGCAAAGAAGATCAGAATAGTTAAATTAATTCATCAAATAATTCAGCTAGGACTGAAAAGTCATTTCTTATTTTATTTATGACTTCCAGTACATTATGAATACATAGGTGTGTTTATACAAAATAATACAATTTTATAGGCTACTGTACACAAAATGTTATGTCCCATTTGGTATTTTTTTCTTCTAGCATTTTTGGTAAGGATTTCCCTATATCATTAAATTATTTTTAGGAATATATGCATTTAATATTTACTTCTACAAAATACAATGGTTTGCATCCTGATTCTTCTCTCATTTCTGTTTTCTTACTATAAAAAATAATATCACAATATTAATTAGAATATGATTCTACCAGTATCTTTATATCTCTATCTATATCTACATATAGTCAACAAACTGAGATACAAGACACATTAAAGCGAACTGAGGAAGAAATGTAAGGAAAAATAAAATCTGATCTTAAATGGTAAAACTTATGGTATTGATAAACATGAAATTAAAAACACTATAGAAGGAATCATTGCCAGACAAAAATTTATTAATTCATCTTCCCTTGGTGAAGCTCTGTAAGAACTGAATTATATTGATTAATGGATGGTTACAGTTAGTTGAGTATGGTTCACTGAATTACATACAAATATAACACATTTTACAGATTGGTTTTAACAGTCATAACACTATACTTAATGAGTATTGGTCTTGGCATAACACGTTTAAGGATAGAAATCTCCATGACATTGTGAGTGTAATGTTTGTTAGAATTAGTGATAGAAGTTTGAAATTTAAAAAAAAAGGAGATATACTTAAGTTTATCCAGATTCTAATTAATTCTGCTATCTGTTATAAGAACCAGACAGTTGATGAAGTTTGCCATATGTTACATCTTAGTAAGGCTGTTAGTACAACATAGAAACTGCACAAAAGATGTTATTACTTCCAAATTGCTTTGGTGCCCCAAGCTAAAACACAAATTTTCCAGACTAGGTATTACATTATTATTTAATAAATATATTTTCTCTCAATTTTATTATATATGTAAGACTGCATATGTTACTAGGTACATCTTCATTTCATTTTGCATTTCCCATTTGTCCATGTGAAACTTTGAGATGCAGTCTAAATAAAAATTATGTGAGCAAATGGAAAGTGAATTCACATTTAAATATTCATTTATCTAAGATTGGTAAACTCTTTGCTGATGGCAATACAACTAAAATATCCCTACTAACCTTTCCTTTAGTGAACTTATTGTACCCCTTTATGATTAGTAACTTTTGTCTACAAGTTGTACATCAGTCAATAAATATTCAAAAATATGTTTAAAGGTAATGTGCAAAAAGGGTGCATTGTGTGTGCATGGATGTGTGTGTTTGTGTTTATTTGTCTATGTATGTGTCTATGTGTATGTATTTGGCATCTGTGGATTTGGTGTGCCTTTAGGTTAAGACAAATGTGTTTTAAATAAACCTTCAACTATAACTTGCTTGTTTTGATTTTACTGAGCTCCATCATGACTACGTATATAACTCCACACAGTAATTCTGTATGGAGCTTTTAGTAACTCCCACATATTCTGTGTGATGCAAAGTGTATAGTGAGTTTATTAGGTGGATTTATAATGTCTCCATTCTCTGGAAGAGGGGAATGCTTGATGCTCTAGAATTGTGAATTTATTTGGACACTACAATTGAGTATCAAAGCAAAAGTGTTCTTGAAATCATTTTTTTCTTAGTGAGTGCCAAAGCATCCATTTAATTCTTTTAAAAATGTAGTAAAATTTTTGGTGCCTAGCAAACAAGTACACTATTGATTATGATTTTACTAAAATGGCTAATCTTTAATGGTGTTACTTCATCCAGGAATAACCTTTATCAAAGACTGTTTGCTTTAAGTAAAGTTTGCTAAACTCGTTCTTTCAAAATATTTTCATACATTATTTTTCACTTTCATTTTCCTGAGAAATGTCGCATGTCCAATTCCATTCTCATAAGGCTATACAAAGTCCCCACAAAATAAAATTGAATGCTTTTCCTTACAGTAAAGTTTACTGACTTTATTAACAACAGTAATATTAACAATAAGATTAGTTTTAACAAGGTAATTTCAGTAACATTACTACCAATTTTAAATAACTAATTAAAAAAGAAAAAGTTTTCATATATAATATATTACTGACATTTAATTATAGCTCAGAAATAACAATTATCTAGGCACTAATTCTAAGAATGTTTGGAGAACCCTGAATAATATTAAAAATAAAAATGTTCAAATATCACTAAGTACATTTTTCATAACTCATATTAATATTAGCATGTTGATACATCAAACATAAAACTAATATTGTATATTCCACAAAAGTTGGCAAAGGTTTCAATATATTTGAGAACTTTTGTAAATAGACTTTTTCTTACCACTTTAGTATTTAATTTCATAGATATCTTTGTCATTTTCTGAATTATTGTAAGTGAAATCAAGAACTCAGTATTCATCTCAAGCAATTCTAGAAAATTACATAAAAACATCTCTCTCTGATATAACAAAATTCCTTGGAATAGTTACCATTGCAACAGATTTTAGTCATATTTTAGTAAAAAGTGAACTGAAAATCTCCTTGTCAATATTACTTTAAGCAAATAAAATAGTTTAAAATAAACATTAAAAGTTTGTATGATTAAAAGAATGAACAATTTTTATATTTCATGCATTTTTTCATACTTGGATTTATAGTCAGGAAAAATAAATACATATAGTAGCTTAGAGTGACCCACATAACTGACATTTTGTTTCTTTTATGGATTTTACTTTGATTATGATCTGTCAACTGGTTAGCATTCTATGTCACAGGATTGGGTTCAATCTCATTGCTAAAAGAGAAAGTGCTGACTAGTCTCTCTAGAAATTAGGGGTGGGGAAGAGTGTAAAGGAGAGAAAGGAAACAAATTCTTTTCTATTTACTTGCTAGTATTTTAGATGTACATTTTAATTAATTTAATATCTACATTTTTTAACTTTATTTATTTATTATTCTTTGGGGGGTACACCAAGTTCAATCATCTGTTTTTATACACATATCCCCGTATTTCCTCCCTTCCTTGACTCCACCCCCTTGAGTTCCCCCACCTCCCCACCCCAGTCCTCTAAGGCATCTTCCATCCTCGAGTTGGACTCCCTTTGTTATACAACAACTTCCCACTGACTATCTATTTAACAGTTGGTACTATATATATGTCTGTGCTACTCTCTCGTTTCTTCTCAGTTTCCCCTTCATCCCTCGCCCCCTCCCAAACCTCGAGTGCTCCAGTCCATTCTCTGTATCTGCGTCCTTGTTCTTGTCGCTGAGTTCATCAGTACCATTTTTAGATTCCGTATATGTGAGTTAGCATACAATATTTGTCTTTCTCTTTCTGACTTACTTCACTCTGTGTGACAGACTGTAATTCTATCCACCTTATTACATATAGCTCCATCTCATCCCTTTTTATAGCTGAGTAATATTCCATTGTGTATATATGCCACATCTTCTGTATCCATTCATTTGTTGATGGGCATTTAGGTTGCTTCCATGTCCTGGCTATTGTAAATAGTGCTGCAATAAACATTATGGTACATGTTTCTTTTGGGATTATGGTTTTCTCTGGGTATATGCCCAGGAGTGGGATTACTGGATCATATGGTAGTTCTATTTGTAGTTTTTTAAGGAACCCCCAAATTGTTTTCCATAGTGGCTGTACCAACTTACATTCCCACCAACAGTGCAGGAGAGTTCCCTTTTCTCCACACCCTCTCCAACATTTGTGGTTTCCAGATTTTGTGATGATGGCCATTCTGATCGGTGTGAGGTGATACCTCATTGTGGCTTTGACTTGCATTTCTCTGATGATGAGTGATGTTGAGCATCTTTTCATGTGTGTGTTGGCCATCTGTATGTCTTCCTTGGAGAAATGTCTATTTAGGTCTTCTACCCATTTGTGGATTGGGTTATTTGCTTTTTTGGTATTAAGCTTCATGAGCTGCTTGTAAATTTTGGAGGTTAATCCTTTGTCCTTTGTTTCATAGGCAATTATTTTTTCCCATTCTGAAGGTTGCCTTTTAGTCTTGTTTATGGTTTCTTTCGCTGTGCAAAAGCTTTTAAGTTTCATGAGGTCCCATTTGTTTATTCTTGATTTTATTTCCATGATTCTAGGAGGTGGGTCAAAAAGGATGTTGCTTTGATGGATGTCATAGAGTGTTCTGCCTATGTTTTCCTCTAGGAGTTTGATAGTGTCTGGCCTTACATGTAGGTCTTCAATCCATTTGGAGTTTATTTTTGTGTATGGTGTTAGGAAGTGTCCAATTTCATTATTTTACATGTTGCTGTCCAATTTTCCCAGCACCACTTATTGAAGAGGCTGTCTTTTTTCCATTGTATATTTGTGCCTCCTTTGTCAAACATAAGGTGCCCATATGTGTTTGGGCTTACCTCTGAGTTCTCTATTCTATTCCATTGATCTTCCTTTCTATTTTTGTGCCAGTACCATACTGTCTTGATCACTATGGCCTTGTAGTATAGTTTGAAGTCAGGAAGCCTGATTCCACCAACTCCATTTTTCCTTCTCAACATTGCTTTGGCTATTCAGGGTCTTTTGCGTTTCCATATAAATAGTAAGATTTCTTGCTCTAGTTCTCTGAAAAATGCCATTGGTAATTTGATCGGGATTGCATTGAATCTGTAAATTGCTTTGGGTAGGACAGTCATTTTCACGATGTTGATTCTTCCAATCCAGGAACATGGTATGTCCCTCCATCTGTTTGTGTCATCTTTGATTTCCTTCATCAGTGTCTTAAAGTTTTCTGCATACAGATCTTTTGCCTCCTTAGGCAGGTTTAGTCCTAGGTATTTTATTTGTTTTGTTGCAATGGTGAATGGGAGAGTTTCCTTCATTTCTCTTTCTGCTCTTCCATTGTTAGTGTATAGGAATGCAAGAGATTTCTGTGCATTAATTTTGTATCCTGCTACTTTACTAAACTCATCAATGAGTGCTAGCAGTTTTCTGGTAGAGTCTTTAGGGTTTTCTATATATAATATCATGTCATCTGCAAAGAGTGACAATTTTACTTCTTTTCAAATTTGCATTCCTTTTATTTCTTTTTCTTCTGTGATTTCTGTGGCTAAAACTTCCAAAACTATCTTGAATAATAATGGTGAGAGTGGACACACTTGTCTTGTTCCTGTTCTTAAAGGGAATTCTTCCAGTTTTTCCCCATTTAGAATAATATTGGCTTTTGGTTTTTCATATATGGCTTTTATTATGTTGAGGTAATTTCCTTCTATGCCCCTTTTCTGGTGAGCTTTTATCATAAATGGATGTTGAACTTTGTCAAAAGCTTTTTCTGCATCTATTGAGATGATCATATGGTTTTTATTCTTCAATTTGTTGATATGATATATAACATTGATTGATTTGCGTATATTGAAGAATCCTTGCATCCAGGGATAAACCCCACTTGATCATGGTGTATGATTTTTTTAATGTGCTGTTGGAGTCTGTTAGCTAGTATTTTGTTGAGGATTTTTGCATCTATATTCATCAGTGATATTGGTCTGTAGTTTTCTTGTTTTGTGACATCTTTGCCTGGTTTTGGTATCAGGGTGATGGTGGCCTCATAGAATGAGTTTGGGAGTATTCCACCTTCTGCAATATTTTGGAAGAGTTTGAGAAGGATAGGTGTTAGCTCTTCTCGAAATGTTTGATAGAATTCACCTGTGAACCCATCTGGTCCTGGGCTTTTGTGTGTTGGGAGATTTTTAGTCACTGCCTCAATTTCTGTACTTGTGATTGGTCTGCTCACGGTTTCTATTTCTTCCTGGTTCAGTCTTGGAAGATTGTATTTTTCTAAGAATGTATCCATTTCTTCCAGGTTATCCAATTTACTGGCATATAGTTGCTTGTAGTAGTCTCTCATGATGTTTTGTATTTCTGAGATGTCCGTTGTTACTTCTCCTTTTTCATTTCTAATTCTGTTGATTTGCATCTTCTTCCGTTTTTTCTTGATGAGTCTGGCTAATGGTTTATCAATTTTGTTAATCTTCTCAAAGAACCAGCTTTTAGTTTTATTTATTTTTCTTATGGTTTCTTTCCTTTCTTTTTCATTTATTTCTGCTCTCATCTTTATGATTTCTTTCCTTCTGCTCACTTTGGGATTTCTTTGTTCTTCTTTTTCTAATTGTTTGAGGTGTAAGATTAGGTTGTTTATTCGATCATTTTCTTGTTTCTTAAGATAGGACTGTATTGCTATAAACTTCCCTCTTAGAACTGCTTTTGCTGCATCCCATAGGTATTGGGTTGTTGTGTTTTCATTGTCATCTGTTTCTAGATATTTTTTGATTTCCTCTTTGATTTCTTTAGTGATTTCTTGGTTGTTTAATAGTGAATTGTTTAGCATCCATGTGTTTGTATTTTTTGCAGCTTTTTTCCTGTAATTGATATCTAGTCTCATAGCACTGTGGCCTGAGAAGATGCTTGATATGATTTCAATTTTCTTGACTTTGCTGAGGTTTGATTTGTGACCCAAGATGTGATCTATCCTGGAAAATGTTCCATGTGCACTTGAGAAGAAAATGTATTCTGTAGTTTTTGGATGGAATGTCCTATAAATATCAATTAAGTCAAGATGGTCTAATGTGTCCTTTAAAGCTTGTGTGTCTTTATTTTCTGTTTGAATGAGCTGTCCACTGATGTAATTGGGGTTTTCAAGTCTCCCATTATTATTGTGTTACTGTCGATGTCCCCTTTTATAGCTGTTAGCATTTGCCTTATGTATTGAGGTGCTCCTATATTGGATGCATAGATATTTACAATTGTTATATGTTCTTCTTGAATGGATCCCTTGATCATTATCATTATGTAGTGTCCTTTCTTGTCTCTTGCAATAGTCTTTACTTTCATGTCTAATGTGTCTGATATGAGTATTGCTACTCCAGCTTTCTTTTGACTTCCATTTGCATGGAATATCTTTTTCCATCCCTTTCCTTTCAGTCTATATGTATCCCTTGGTCTGAAGTGGGTTTCTTGGAGGCAGCATATAGAAGGGTCTTGTTTTTGTATCCATTCAGCCAGTCTGTGTCTTTTGTTGCAGCATTTAATCCATTTACATTTAAGGTGATTATTGACATGTTGTTCCAATTACCATTTTCTTAATTGTTTTGGGTTTGTATTTGTAGGTGTTTTCCTTTTCTTGTATTTCCTACTTAGAGAAGTTCCTTTAGCACTTGTTGTAAGGCTGGTTTGGTGGTGCTGAATTCTCTTAACTTTTGCTTGTCTGGAAAGCTTTTGATTTCTCCCTCAAATCTGAATGAGATTCTTGCTGGGTAGAGTATTCTTGGCTGTAGGTTTCTCTCTTTCAGGACTTTCAGTATATCCTGCCATTCTCTTCTGGCCTGCAGAGTTTCTGTAGAAAGGTCAGCTGTTATCCTTATGGGTTTTCCCTTATATGTTATTTGTTGCTTTTCTTTTGCTGCTTTTAATATTTTTTCTTTGTGTTTAATTGTCATTAGTTTGATTAATATGTGTCTTGGTGTATTTCTC
Source organism: Hippopotamus amphibius kiboko (assembly GCF_030028045.1). Classification (NCBI taxonomy): domain Eukaryota; kingdom Metazoa; phylum Chordata; class Mammalia; order Artiodactyla; family Hippopotamidae; genus Hippopotamus; species Hippopotamus amphibius. The sequence goes on along the minus strand of NC_080193.1, from coordinate 117,180,624 downwards.
CTTGGGTTTATTCTGTATGGGACTCTCTGTGCTTCTTGGACTTGGTGAATTATTTCCTTTCCCATGTTGGGGAAGTTTTCCACTAGAACCTCTTCAAAGATTTTCTCTGACCCTTTCTTGTTTTCTTCTTCTTCTGGGATGCCTATAATTTGAATGTTGATACGGTTAATGTTATCACTGAAGTCTCTGAGACTGTCTTCTTTTCTTTTTATTCTTTTTTCTTTTCCCTGCTCTGTGGTGTTTATTTCCCCCATTCTATCTTCCAACTCACTTATTCGTTCTTCTGCCTCAGTCATTCTGCTGGTTATAGCATCTAGAGTATTTTTAATTTCAGTTATTTTGTTATCCATTGCTGTTTGTTTTTCTGAGTTCTTATGAACTGTTTCGTGTACTTTCTCTATTTTGTCATCGAGATTTTTGTATCATTTTTACTATCATTACTCTAAATTCTTTTTCAAGCATTTTTCCTATTTCCTCCTCATTTAGTTGGTCTTGCGGGGTTTTTTCCTGCTCCTTTGCCTGCATGCTCTTTCTTTGTTTCCTCATGGTTTGGTTGTCCAAACTTTTGGGGTTGCTTGTCCTGGCAATAGAGGTGTTTATAGAAGACTGTCCAAGCCTCAGACTAATGTCCAAGTATTGGATTAAACAAATACTAAGTCTAGGAAACACATACATGTATAAGACACATAATTACTGAATCCGTTAGGACATAAGGCTCTGGAAAGACCTGACAGAACCCCAGTGTGCTATCAGATATTCAAAGAGAAACCCAACAGAAATTGACACCTGAAACAGAACAAATCAGAGACAAAAGCAAACAAACAAACAAATAACACCTTACACATACAAACACTAGTCCAGGGAGACATTGTAAGCTAGGATCAAATATGGAAAAGAGCCAGAGTACCACCAGAGAGAATGGAGATTCTCAGAATGTAATTAGACAACTGTACTAAGAACTAAGATAAAGACAAAAAGCTAATATTAAATACCAAGGTGGTGCGTCATCTGGAGTCTAGAGCAAGGGGTCTGAGCATATCAATAGTGTTGCTTATAAGTATGTTAAGATAAAATAAACTTAAAATGGCTGGAAGAAAGGGGAACAGAAGAGCGTAGTGTGGTTGGAAATATGCAAATAAAAAGAAAGGAATAGAAATGTATAACAGATAGGGATGAAAGGAAAGTATGAGAGATATATTGTGCATACTACCAAAAACTTAGCTAGATATAGAAGTATATAAAAAGGCAAAAAAAAAATTTCATTAAAAAATTATGTTATAAAACTTGTAGATCCCTTAGGGCTAAGATTGTATTTAATAAAGAAAAAAAAAAAAGAGAGAAAAAGAAAAAAAAAATCCAGAACTGATCCCAGAATGGAGCAGTTCAATAGGAATTGATACTAATATTTCTGTTTCCTTAGAGTCTCAGCTGTAGGTGTCCTTCTACTCACCTTGGGTTTTTTTGCATTATTCTGTGACCAGCAGAGGTTCCTTTATTGTTCGTCTGTAAGCGTCGGTGTGTGGGGAGGGAGAGGGTACAATAGTGGCTCCTTCTCCTGGGAGTGAGTGAGCAGTGTCGCACTGTTGTTTCAGTCAGGCTTGGAGGTGCCTATTGCAGAGGGTCGCCCATGGCTCAGGGGTAAACAGAAAGTCTTAGAGCTGGGCCTCTCTCGGGTTTTTGTTGTTGTTGTTGTTGTTGTTGTTTTTTCTCAGCAGCCTCCCTGCTGCCAGCTTTCCAAGGGGTTTTAATCTAGCCCCGCCTGAGTGCCTGAGGGTGCTTGTTATCCCTGAGCACCTTAGGTGGCCCAAGGGCATCTCTCCACTGCCTGTTGCCGAGGCGCCGAGAGAGAGAGAGAGAGAAAGAGAGAGAGAGAGAGAGAGGGGCTATGCGCCTGGCTCCTCCCCCCACCCGTGAGCCTGCAGCCTCCAGCCGCCATCATGGCTGGGCAGCTCTCAGGGATGGGCACTCCTCGCCGTGGACCTCTTCCATCCTGTCCTCTCGGTCTGTCACCTTACTGTCAACAATGTTTCTCACCCTGAACCAGCTCTCCGGTTCCCACACTCCCACTCCCAGACCCTCTGTTTAGCTGTGGATTGACATCTCAGTCTGGGAACGCTGAGCTGCGCTGTGGACCCTCCGTATGTTTCTCACTCCCTCCCGTCTGCCACAGCTCCACCGCTTCACCCTCTTTGAGCCCTCGTAGATGCCTCCCTACCAGTTATGTCAGGCTCCTTGCGGTCCTTTCTGGTGCCCGAGGCCATCTGCTGGTGTTCAGCTGGTTCTCTGTGGGAATTATTGCAACCTTCATTGCATTCCCAATGCATCTGTGGAGAGGGATGCATTCCACGTCCCTCTACTTCGCCGCCATCTTTTTTTTTTTCCTAATTTCTACATTTCTACTCATTTATTTTTCAATGAGTTTTCTAGTTATCAATTCATGCATCTCAATTTCTCTTTCTGTGGAGCAAGTTCATTCCACCATCCCTTTGGACATCAAAGAAGGAAAAAAGGTTGCTTTTTCCCCCTTCCTTTGACATAAAGAAGTCATTAAAATTTTCACAAAAATATATGGTCTTGAGTCATAAAAATCTAAATTATTTAGTATTTCATTTATATATTGATATGATATCAAATAATTGTTCACATTTCTCATATTTAGACACAACACTTTTATTATGAATATCAGAGGTTAGAAGTGTATTTACAATTTATACATGAAATCTACATTTTCATAAGAAGGAAATTTTTATTTATGTTTTAGTCTAAAGAAAGTAAATCAGCAACTATAAAGACTTTAATAATATTGGGATATTCACAGCAAATAAGGAACTAACAAAATGAAAAGGGGTGATGGGCTTTGTATACCGACTGTGAAAATTCCTAACAAAAGAATTTCATCATTCATAACAACATTGTGGAATCAAACTGATTTCAACACATGCAAATGTGTGTATCTGTATCTCTCTTTACTATGTATCTTACAGTAGCATGACTCTTAGACAAACGTGATTTTGGCACAGAGCCATTAAAATGAGTGTTTTTTTCTTGAAAAAAAAAATAGATAGAAAAAACTGCCTAGAGTAATACTGCTGAAGAGATTAAGCTCCATCATAAGAAAAGCCATGTGAAAAAAAATTGCATTGGCTAGTTGTCATTTAATATTTCTAAAAGAGGACATTGATAACTAAAGTAGGTAAAATATATATAGAATAAAAAGCAAAATATTTTACTAATGTCTCATAATAATATATTTAAATATTTAAATGTGTTCTATATGTTTAGATATATTTAAGTATATATAATTTAGTACATTATGTTATTTTTAATTCTCTCTGGTATCTTTGTCAAAATGAATTACTATTTCCTATGGAGCAATTTTAACTTAAAATTAATTTATAAATAGATAATAAATCGAATCATGGGAGAAAGGGATGACAGAGCCAGCTGTTTTGTTTAATGATTCTTCCAAAGAATATGGTTTTATGCTTCCTTGACCATCTAGAGAGCAATTTTTTCAAGCATTTCAAATATTGAAATGATTAATTAACATGTCTTATGGTTAGCAACCAAAATAAATACTTAAATTATGAGTATACCTTATTTTAATGGTAAAGGAATTAATTTGACAACCATTTGACTTCCAAAGGGTATTATTTTAAGAAGCATATCATTCATTTGATAACTGGGAGTCACACTTAAAGGAATAGAGTTCCACCATGAAGAACTGCCAAATTGTTTAAAATAACATGCACCTAAAGAAAAAGTGCAATCTTACTAAACAAAATATAAAACAAATAAGTTAAGCAAATCATTGAATATTTCTAATGAAAATTTAATAGCCCAAACTGATATAACAGATCACCTTCCCCACATTCACACCTGACCCAGATACAAACCAGTGTATAGGCCTCATCATTTTCTCCTACAGATTGCTCATGACAAATCCATCCTTCCTTTTCTGCCTTCTTATGTCAAGTAACAAAACAAACTAACAACAACTACAACAAGAAGAAGACATATTGTAAATAACCTAAGACTGGCAGTGCAATTTCACCACACTTACATTGTATGAAATACTTTCATAATGTTTAAACCTGAAAAAGTCAGTCAAGTTGTACTCTCTTCCACTTTGTACTAGAAGTTAAACCATATTCTGAGGCAGAAGTAGAAGGAGAGCAAGTATAGTTCCTATACAATGCTACATTGTCACCAACAAAGGTGAGATTGCTGAGACTGATTAATAGAGATTCTTAACAGAGCAGCTGAAACCTGCTCCCTTCATGACATGAATTTTCAGCCACATTTTGAAGGAAAGAGAAGAAATACTTCAGGTAAGAGATTACTTATGTAAGCCAGGGCAAAGTGTTGGTACAGACTATTATCCAAATGTGCCATGCATTTTTGTATTTCCATATTTTTGTGTATGATGCCACCTCTACTGAAATTGAACTTCCTCTTATTTACCTAAGGAAAAAAAGCCCATTCTTCTTGGGCCAAGGTATATGTGTAATGAGATAGTATTGTGACATATTAGCCATCATGCTTCTCTCCCTGCACACCTGCAAATATTGCCCTTTAGCCAGATAGATATAAGTTGCTCATTGACTTGAGAAGTTGTCACAGTGAAACCTAGGTCAAACACTAGGTTGCAGGCCTTATGATATGCAGTGTATTTGAAAAGAAATTTCTACATCTGTTTTTTCCCTTCCCAAAAGACATACTAACACTTAAGTGGAAGAGGGCATTAGAGAGGGAGTCATAAAATGAGATACTGGTTCAAATGTTGTACCCCATTCATCCATCATCTCTAGGGTTAGCATAAGGAAAGAGATGAAGCATGCAGAAATCCTGGAGGATCTATGAGTAGGTACCACTTGCGTTCTGTGTCCTATCTGGATATCTGGCTGGCAGGGGCCTCACAGACTGCTTTGAACAACCACCATGAGAAGGACAGATATTAAAAAGAAGCTGCATGGAAGGGTGAGCCAGTTCTATTGTTTTCTGCAAACCCAAAGAATGTACAGGAGTAGGTGAGAGAACTTTTACCTCTAAGAAAGAGCTGGAAGATTTTTTCCATCTAAATAACTGGATATGCTAGTGAATGCAACATGGGAACATGGAGAATACAGATATCTCAGTAGACACCCTCTTAGAGGGAGAATGGTTACCACAGGTGATATGAGATAATGTAAACCTTAGTGGATGGCATATAATGACTTTTGGTGAGATTTTCTCATATTCATCACATCCTGCCCACCTATGCTGTGAAACTAAGTATCTCCAACATTAGTGCAAATCCAGCAAACTAGAGGGCAAAAATTTAAATTAAATCAAGAAGTACTGAAGTGACTTAGTTTATTCTAAAATTATCAAATTAGAATATCCACTAGTGGGAATACCAGATGGTATATTAGGACTTTGGAAAGGACTTACATATAGTTTTTAAAAAAATATTTTCATGTGCATGATATATGGCATAGTATATCATACTCATTACACATATCATTTCAAAGTGAAGGCTTCCTGTTCCTCTTCTTAGTCAAATTAATTGTTTCTTCTGCTTCACAGCATTCACCAAAGACTTCCATATACAGTACTAGCCATTTATGTATATATTAGTCTCCTGTTGCAATGGTAAATTTCCAGAAGTACCAAAAATGCCTCCCCAAATATATATTTCTCAGTTCCTAATAGAGGGCTCAGTATCTAGCAGATGTACCATAAATGTGAGTTTTATTGGATTTAAACTAACTGAACTAAATTGAAATCATAGAAGGGGTCCTAAGTGCAGTGAATAGCAAACATATTTGAGAAGATTGTGTTAGAACTGATTTTGCAGTAAAAAGCATAAAAGATATTTATAATACCAGGTGGAAGTAAGAAGTTATCACAAAAGAGATACTGAAGCAGAGAAAAGAATATTGAACTATAAATGAGAATAATTGCTTCCTGGGTGTCTATTTGTGAAAACAATAGCCCTATGATCATGAAGAAATGAAAAATGTTTTACTCTATTAAAATGGTAATAATATTTATCTTGTAAATTCAATAGAATTCTGATGTAAAAGTTAATATATGTGGATATATTTTCTATTACAAAAGACCATTACAATGTAAAGTGCTATTATTATTGCATTTCTTAATATAATGTAATATATTAATTATGTATAATTATGAATAGTTATAATGATATTATATTGGAAAAGACATTAACTTAATAAAAATTATATGCAAAGCACTGTTCTAGGTGATGAAAATTTAGGAGGGGAAGAAACAAAATATTATTTCCCTCATGACTTTTGATTTAGTAAATTGTCATACAGTATTCTTGACAGTTTTTCAATAGATAAAAATTTTCAACTTTAGCTCTACAACAGCTTAATTTTATGCATCAATTGAGAGATATTCCTTAGAGATATTGCTATAATAATGAATGAACAGAAAGGAGGTTCAACATTAATTATTTTTAAAGATCTTGAAAAGACTTCTCTGTAGCCTAACTCACCTTGAAGTTTCTCAATTCTGAGTTATTAAACATTCTATCTGATCTTATTCTAAATGACTCCTCATATCCTTTGTTTAAGAAAGAACCAATCCTAACGTAGACAAACATGGTCTTCACACTGCTATTTCATCACGCATATGTGGCATGCAGAAGAATATATATATATTTCCTATGACATATTATGACTAAAAAATACTGTTGAGTGAATGGTAAGGGTATCTTTGCTCAAAAACATAATGTCAAAATATTGAATACTTATATAATGTTTTATTTCTTTTTTTTTTTTTTTTTGGTTCAAGATTTTCTAATTTATTCCAACATTTGTCAACACCTTCTATACGCTACCTAGGAAGACAGAGAATGCCCAGATGAAATAATGTTTTCTATTAAAATACATTATACAAAAAAAAGACCAGTCATTAATGGAAGGTGGCAGAACTTTTTATGATCTATGATGGCGCAAAGTCATAACGGAACAGTCTGTGTGAGGTAAATCTGTAGGCTATTATATTTGAGAAGATCAGCTTGTTTGGCCAGCAGACCACCAATAAGTTAGAAAAAAAGTCAAAATTTTAGGATATTTCTTGGAATCCCTTTCACCTTGGAGTTCTGAGAGCATGGATATTCATTAACTTTAGGAATCTGATCATACTATATATAAGGTAACTTCTAAGCCTACTAAGAGGTAATTTTCTATTAAATAATTTGTATCTGCTACAAAAGGGAAAAGCCCTTCATTAGGTAGCTATAGCACCAATACACTCCCCACAGGCTGCTATTTGGCTCAATTGACCAAATCGATAGCTAGAGAAAAAAGATAAAGTAAATTTTAGAAATAAGTTTTAAAATTTTTATTTATTTTAATATAAAATAGAATGTTAAAGTGCTTTCTAAGAATACAGTAAGCAGTCATGAATGAGAAAAAACTGTCATAAAAATGATTCAGAATGCTTCCTATAAAGGAATTCTCTAAACATTTACATCAAAAGTTTACATTTTATTACCATCAAATGTCATCTTCAAAATACTACTTTAAATATGCACATTCTCTCAAGAAACCTAGTAATATATTAAGAAAGACAAAATCATTATACAAATAGCTAAAGTGAAAATATCAGTGCTTAAAATTAAACAGCTAAAGGGAAACATCATTATGCCAGGTCTTAGATCAAAAATTTACCTAAGATATCTCTTTGCTGGAACTTTGCTCTTTCGGAAGTTGTTGTTCGAATGGTGATAATTGATATGTGTGATGGAAATACGCCAACAGATACAATCAAAAGTCTCAGTTTCCTCCACACAGATAGCCAAATGGAGCAGAAGACATAGCCATAGCAGCACTGATAGTTATTTGGTCAAACTAACCTGACCTACAGCTATTGATATTACCAATTGATATGAATAAGATTTCCATAAGATTCAGAGGGACTTTTAATATACTCCTAGACTGTGTTTCTGTTCACAAAGTCTCAGGTAACTGATAAACACCCAAGCACATTCTTATGTGGAATTAATATTGAGACTGGCTGGATCAAGTGTCCATTTACTAAGGTCAGTTTCTTAATCATAGCATATACCTATCATACACTGGTAAATTCACCTGGCTACACTCTTACTCCTATTGTTAGTAGCTGGGTTATCATGTAAGTTTACTTTCACCATACTTATACCAATCTCAGACCTTCGAAGTAAAAACAATAATAATAATAACCTATTCAGGATGAAACTGTCAAATTAGCAAATGACTCTAAACTTTCCAAGGTAACAGAAAGAGAAGACAATAACTTACTAACAAGCATAGTCAAAAAGGCAAAATACAAGTTATATGTCCAATAGAACAGGTCTCATCATATAGGAAAACACGTGGAAGAAAATCAAGCACTGTGCTGTGGAAAACACTAAGTCTGTAGAGCAAAGAGCTGCTACCTAATTTTTTAATATGATTAGACTGAAATTCATTTGTAGGGCAGAGAAGTGATAGCAACCATCAATGGAACAGAATATATAGAAGAATTTCCATATCAGCAGGTAAAAACTAGATTGAATAGCAGCTTGTTTAAAAATGCAAAAATAAGAGGAAAAAGGTAAAAGTGAAAGGACAATATAAATAAGAACTAAAGTAAGTTAGAAAAACTCAAATCAAATATGGAAGTCGTTTAGCTAAATGAGACTACTAAAGGAGATTAGAGACAAAATTTCACAGTTAGGAAAGCTGAGATGTATGCATTTTTAATAAATCCATACAAAAGAAAGTGACAAAATAGGTGAAAAAGAAAACTATGGACAAGGATATGCATGACAAAAACAAACAAGAATGACAAATTAATATCACATGTGTTAGAGCAAGAATAATTGTCCTAAGATACCAGATATACCAAGTAACATTTAATGACTTAGGATCCAATTTATAAGCATTGCTAAGAGAGAAAAACCTTAAAGTATAAAATTCAAACATACATATACACATATACTGATATTTAATGTATTAAAAAAACTATTAGAAATAAATAAGGAATTTAAGTGGAAGATGGCAATACACTTCCTAAATTGAGAATATAATCCTTCTGTCCACTGAACATACACAAAAGTTGATCTTATACTTCTCCATTTTAAAAATATATTTAGAGATAAAAATGTAGAGAAAATTAATGAAATGATAGAGATATCATAGAGACTGAGGGCCTGTATATATTCTTTAATTTTTCATTGAGGTTTACCATAGAGAAACATATATAAATTTCAGTATTCCTTAGTAAACAATTCAATTATTTTTTCAATCAATATGCACACATGTGAAACTAGCCAGATCAGAATACAGAACATTTCCAACATCCCAGAAGGTTCCCTTATATCCCTTTCCAGTAAGTAAATATCCTCTATTTTGACTTCTATTACCATGAATTTTGCTTCTTCTAAATTTGAATTTCAGAATATCCAAGGAATATGGAATCATAATACTGTACAGAATCAAATATATCTGAATTCTCTGGTTTAACATTTTATCTGTTAAATTTATCCACATTCTCGAGTACATCACTAGATTTTCTGTTTTTGTGACTTATTCCCTCATATTTACATGCCACAATTTATTTAGCCACTCTCTGGCCAATGGGTTTTGAGTTGTGTCCAGGTTTTGGAAACTGAATAAAGTTGTAATGAACATGTATTATCATAGTTACATGCATGCAGTTCTCCAGAGTATATAACATAACAGTGGGGTACCTGAATCACAGAGGTAGGAAAATGTTTAGTTTTCATAGATGTTAACAAAGAGATGTCCAGAATAGCTGTAAAAATTTATCTACCATCAGCAATATAAGACACTTCCAGTCATTCAATATGCATGTCATCACTTAGCATTCTTGATGTTATTAATTTTAACTCTGTTGGTATGAGTTTACTGTTATTTCATTATTGTTTTAATTTGCATTTACCTGGAAATGATTACATTGAACATATTCTTCCTTAGCTAATTGGCCATTTAGATACAATCTTTTGTGAAGTGCCTTTTTAAGTAATTTTTGTTCATTTTTTAGTTAGTTATGTTCTTCTTTCTGATTTCCAGAGTAGTTTTATGGTTTTTTAAAAGCATGTATATTTAAAGTAGGTTATATGCCTTTTGCCCAATATGGTAAATAAGCCATGTACACTTGAAAATAATGTATTTCATAGGTTAGGTATAGGTCAAGTTGATAAATACTGTTGTTCAACTTTTTATATTTTTACTGAGATTATGTTTGCTGCTTCTGTCACAATGAAGCTATTATATTAATACCATCAAATATGATAATCATTTGTTTATTGCTCTTTTCAGTTTTATGTTTTTTGCTTTATATATTTTGAAAGACTTTTGTGCATTTCTGTTTATCTATTTCATCATTGTGTAATGTTCTCCTTAATGTCCAGTAATATTTCTTGCCTTAAATTCTACTTTGTTTGATGTGACTACAACCACCTTTATTATTCTTACCTGTTATTTTAATGACATTGTTTTACATTCATTTACTTTTTGGCTATCTGTGACTTTATTTTTAAAATGTATTCCCTTTTTAATAGCAAAAATTGGGTTTTGTTATTTTGTGTATTTTCCCCATTCTGGCAATCTTTATCTTTTGATTAATGAGATCATCCCATCTTTATTCATTGTAATGACTGATACAGTTCAATTTAAATCTATAATCCCTCTGTTTTCTATTGTTCCAATTGTCTGTTGCTGTTGTTTTTCCTCTATTCTTCCTTTCTGTCCTTCTTTTATAGGAATCATGTTTCTAAAAATTCAATTTGGACTTTAATCCTTTTTTAGTTTATTTTTGTGATGGTGTTAGGGTGTGTGCTAATTTCATCCTTTAACATGAATCTGTCCAGTATTCAATTTGGACTTTAATCCTTTTTTAGTTTATTTTTGTGATGGTGTTAGGGTGTGTGCTAATTTCATTCTTTAACATGAATCTGTCCAGTTTTCCCAGTATCATCCATTGAAGAGACTGTCTTTTCTCCATTGTATATTCTTGCTTCCTTTGTCATAGATCAGCTGACCACAGGTGTGTGGGTTTATCTCTGGGCTTTCTATCCTGTTCCATTAATCTGTATTTCTGTTTTTGTGCCAGTACCATACTGTTTTGATGACTGTAGCTCTGTATAATAGTATAGTCTGAAGTCTGGGAGCCTGATTACTCCAGCTCCCTTTTTCTTTCTCAAGATTGCTTTGGCTATTTGTGGTCTTTTCCGTTTCCATACAAATTGTAAAATGGATTAAAGACCCACATGTAAGGCCAGATACTATAAATCTCATAGAGGAAAACATAGGCAGAATACACTCTGACATAAATTGCAACAAGCTCTTTTTTGATCTACCTCCTAGAGAAATGAAAATAAAAACAAAAATAAGCAAATGGGACCTAATGAAACTTAAAAGCTTTTGCAGAGCAAAGGAAACCATAAACAAAACGAAAAGTCAACTCTCAGAATGGGAGAAAATATTTGCAAATGAAGGAACTGACAAGGGATTAATCTCCAAAATATACAAACAGTTCATGTAGCTCTATGTCAAAAAAACAAACAACCCAATCAAAAAATGGGTGGAAGATATAAATAGACATTTCTTCAAAGAAGGCACGCAGATGGCTAAAAAGCACACAAAAAGATGCTCAACATCACTAATTATTAGAAAAATGCAAATCAAAACTACAATGAGGTATATCACCTCACACCAGAATGGCCATCATCAAAAAATCCACAAACAATAAATGCTGGAGAGGGTGTGGAGAAAAGGCAACCTCCTACACTGCTGGTGGAAATGTAAACTGGTACAGACACTGTGGAGAACAGTATGGAGGTTTCTTAAAAGACTAAAAATAGAACTACCATATGATCCAGCAACCCCATTCCTGGGCATATATCCAGTGAAAGTCATAATTTGGAAAGATACATGCACCCCAGTGTTCACTGCAGCGCTATTTACAATAGCTAGGACATGGAAGCAACTTAAATGTTCATCAACAGGGAAATGGATAAAGAAGATGTTGTACATACATACAATGGAATATTACTCAGACATAAAAAAGAACAAAATAATGCCATTTGCAGCAACACGCATGGACCTAGAGACTGTCATAATGAGTGAAGTCAGACAGAAAAAGACAAATGTCAGTCATATAATATTGCTTATATGTGGAATCTAAAAAAAGGGTACAGATGAACTTATCTATAAAACAGAAATAGAATTACAGATGTATAAAATAAACTTATGGTTACCAGCGGGTAAGGGGGAGAGGGATAAATTGGAAGATTGGGATTGACATACATGCATTATATAAAATAGGTAACTAATAAGGACCTACTGTATAGCACAGGGAACTCTACTCAATACACTGTGATAACCTATATGGGAAAAGAATCTAGGGAGGAGAGTGTGTACATATATGTACAACAGGTTCACTTTGCTGTACACCTGAAACTAGCACAATATTGTAAATCAATCATATCCCCCCCAAATTTTTTTTAAATAAAATAAAATTCAATTTAGAGACCTTTGATATCACTATCCAGTTCCACATATAAGAAGCATGGAAGTCATCACTTTGTCCAAACAAAAAGTTAAAAAGCTGAACAGAATGAAAAATCAACAACTCTTCTTGGATCCATGAGGGGGAAAAGACCCAGAGCACTCTGCTGCCTGCAAAACTGGAGAGACCACTGAAAACAGGAAGTAATGGCTCACTGAGGCAGACTCAACAGCTAAAACTGCTGCGGGAACCAGTTCCAGGGTAGAAAAGCCTGAACTGTGACTGATGAGTTGCTGTAAGCTCAGTGTGGACAACCATGAATGTTAAGAACTCTAGGGGGACCCAGTTACAGGGAGCCCCACAATAATGTGAGATTTACCTCCAGGAGTTTAACCAGATTTCTACAGTAAATATTAAAGAAAAATTCCCTCAAGGCTTTCAGCAAGTGGAAGAGAAAATAAACCATTTTGAAATACACCAGAGCACTCTGTTTATTTTAACAAGGCCGGCCTTCAGGGGAAACTAGTTAAGAAAAGCCTATCCTGATGAAGTATTAGTATAGACTAACCAATGTAGGGATGGGAAATACCCAGCTCCAGCTGGTTCTAGCCTTCCACTTGGGAGATGGAAGATACTCCAGCCCTCTCCAATTATCCTGTCTCACCAAAGTGGGGAGAAAAACTGAGACACCCTTGTGAAGTTTATAGTCCAGAAGCATAGGCTCACTAAAAAACTGAGACCTGAGATTTAATCATAGGACTGTAGAACATTTCCCTCCCTCCATACCTCACTACCACATTACTAAAGCCTTATTTATAGCAATTCCTTTTACCTGGTACATTATGCCTGGCTATCAAGAAAAATTACAAAAGGCAAAAGCACAATCTAAAAAGACACACATGGCAGAGATGTTGGAACTATCAATGTTAAGTAGGAATTTCAAATAACTATGATTAATATATTAATGATTCTATGGATAAAGTAGACAGCATGCAAAAACAGATGAGCAATATAAACAGAGAGATTGAAATCCTAAAAAGAGGCTCAAAACATAAATGTTAGACATTAAAGAAAAAATACTGTGACAGAAATGAAGAATACCTTTGATGGACTTTTTTGTGGACTGGACATGGCTGAGGAAAGAGTCTCTAAGCTAAGGCATATATCAACAAAATTCTAAGAAGCAAAAAGAACAAAAGTGGAAAGAAATAAAATATCTAAGGATTGTAGGACAACTGCAAAAGGTGCAATATATGTGAAATGGGAATACCAGAAAGAAAATAAAGAAAAAAGCAGGAACAGAAGGAATATTTGCAAAAATAATGACCGGGAATTTGTCCAAATTAATATCAGACATCAAAGCACACATTCAGGAAGCTCAGAGAACACCAAACAGGATAAATGCCAAGCAAACAAACAAAACAAAAAACAAACAAAAAACAACCCTACACATAGGCATATCATTTTCAAACTATAAAAAATCAAAGATAAAGATCAAAAAAAAAAGTCAGAGAAAAAAAGAGGAACGAAGATAAGAATTACATCTGACTTCTTGGAAACCACATAACAAAAAGAGGGTGAAGTACTGAGAATAAACACAACAATTATAAAAGTTAATGTATAAAGGAGCCTATAAAATACACAGGTGAATATTCAAATAGCTAATAAGTTCACTATTGCTTTGATGAGGGGCTTCCAATCCTTTCTGTTGTTTAAAAAATATCATTTTTTACCACTTTATTGGAACATAATTGCTTTACACTGTTGTGCCAGTTTCTGCTATACAACAAAGTGAATCAGCTGTATTTAGACATATCCCCGTATCCCCTTCCTCCCGCACTCCTTCCCACCCTCTCTAACCCAGCCCTCTAAATCATCACCCGTCATCGAGTTGATCTCCCTGTGTTATGCAGCAGCTTCCTACTAGCTATTCATTTTACATTTGGTAGTGTATATACGTCAATGCTACTCTCTCACTTTGTCCCAGCTTCCCCTTCACCCCTCACTCCATGTCCTCAAGTCCATTCTATACATCTGCATCTTTATTCCTGCCCTGTCACTGGGTTCATCAGTACCATTATTTTAGATTCCATATATATGAGTTAGCATACAGTATTTGTTTTTCTCTTTCTTTTTACATCACCCTGTATAACAGACTCTAGGTCTATCCACCTCATTATATATAGCTCCATTTCATTCCTTTATATGGCTGAGTAATATTCCATTGTATATATGTGCCCCATCTTCTTTATCCATTCATCTGTTAATGGGCATTTAGGTTGTTCCCATGTCCTGGCTATTGTAAATAGTGCTGCAATGAACATTGTGATACATGTTTGTTTTTGGATTATGGTTTTCTCAGGGTATATGTCCAGTAGTGGGATTGCTGGGCCATATGGTAGTTCCATTTTTAGTTTTTTAAGGAACCTCTATACTGTTTTACATAGTGGCTGTACCAACTTACATTCCCACCAACAGTGCAGGAGGGTTCCCTTTTCTCCACACCCACTCCAGCACTCATTGTTTCTAGATTTTTTCCAGGTGGCCATTCTGTTGGCTGTGAGGTGATACCTCATTGTGGCTTTGACTTGCATTTCTCTAACGATTAGTGATGTTGAGCATCTTTTCGTGTGTTTGTTAGCCATCTGCATGTCTTCTTTGGAGAAATGTCTATTTAGGTCTTCCACCCATTTTTGGAATGGGTTGTTTGTTTTTTTGATATTGAGTTGCATGAGCTACTTTGGATATTTTGGATATTAATCCTTTGTCAGTTGCTTCATTGGAAAATATTTTCTCCCATTCTGAGGGTTGTCTTCTAGTCTTGTTTATGGTTTCTTTTGCTGTGCAAAAGCTTTTAAGTTTCTTTAGGTCCCATTTGTTTATTTTTAATTTTATTTCCATTATATCATTTTTTCTCTTTGTTCTCCCACTGGAACACTGGAAAGTTTTCTCATTAAGTAAAAATTCAACAAAACACAACTTCTAAGAGCTGTCTTATATTCCTTTCTCTAGATGCAATCATCTTACTTAAATGACCCCATATTTTAAGACATCTAGGTTGTTTTTATTTTCATTATTTTAAATGCTTCTCTGAATGTTCTTTTACAAAAATTTGAATTTGAATTTACAATTATTTTCTTAGAAATAATTCCTAGATCACAAGTTACGGATTTTTGAGCCTTTGTAAAAGGGCAAATTGCTAATCCAACAGACTATGCAAAATTAAAAGCCATCAATGGCACAGAACTTATATTACACTCTCACTAGCACTAAAAATTATCCTATTAAACTTTGTGAAATTAACAAAAAATTGTTTTAAAAAATTGAAAAGTGTTTCAAACCATATTTCATTGATTTCTAGTGTGCTTAAATATGTTAAAAGACATTCTTATTTCTTTTCCTATAAATTAACCCTCTGTTCTTCCCCTCCCCTTTTCTTTCTATTGAGGTAACTGCTTTTTTCCTAATGTTCCATAAAGTTTCTTTATATAACAAAGATATCAATGCTTCACCACAAAAAACAAAACACCAACCTAGAATTCTGTATGCTAAAAATTATCTTTAAAAAAGGAAGACGAAATAGACTTTCTCAACAAACAAAGGTTGAGAAAATTTGTTGCCAGTAGACATGACTTGCAAAAAATATTAAAAGAATTTCTTAAAAAAGAAGTAAAATAATTTTGGTCAGGAACTCAGATCTATATAAGAAAAGAGCACCAAAAAAGAAGTAAGGAAAAGTAAAATCAAAACTTTTACTTTTTTCATCAGTTGAATTAACAGATAACATTTTTCAAAATAATAATGGCAACAATATAGTCAATAAAGGTCACAAACTATAAAATGTTTTTTAAAAAGTATAACTGATATGCTAAGAGAAAAAACAGAATCATATAAATGCTCATTTAAAACCACCACAGGCAGAAAATGAATGGAAGACAAAAAATAGGAATAGAGCACAAGAGAACAAATAGAAAACTGTAAGGAATATAGTAGATACTAATCCAAGTATATCAACAATTGCTTTGAATGTCAATGGTCTAAATGCACCAATTAAAGTCTGAGATTTTCAAATGAGGGAATTTCCTGGTGGCATGGTGGTTAAGAATCCACCTGCCAATGCAGGGGACATGTGTTTGATCCCTGGTCCAGGAAGATCCTACATGCTGCAGAGCAACTAAGCCCACATACTATTGAGCCCATGCTCCACAACATGAGAAGCCACAGCAATGAGAAGCCCACACACTGCAACAAAATGTAGCCCCCGCTCACCACAACTAGAGAGAAAGCCTGCACATGCAGCAACAAAGACCCAATGCAGCCAAATAAATAAACAGATAAATAAATTAAATTTTAAAAAAGTCTGAGATTTTCAGAGTTGATCAAAAAACATGATCCCAATAGATGTTGCCTACAGGAAACCCACATTCTATATAAAGACATATGAATTAAAAGTAAATGAATGGAAGAAAATATATCACCCTAACACTAATCAAAAGAAAGCAGAAGTAGGTATACTAATTTCAAAAAGGACAGACTTCAAATTCAGTAAAGTTATCAAAGATTAAAAAAAGGGCATTAAATAATGATAAAGGGCTGATTTTCCAAGAAAACATAACAATTCTTAATCTGTATGCAACTAACAACAGTGCATCACACTATATAATGCAAAAACTGATAGAACCACAAGGAGAAATAGTGAATCCACTATCATTATTGGAGACTTCAGCACCCTTCTCTCTGAAATGGACATATTCAGCAGGCAGAAAATCACTAAGAAAATAGTCAAACCCGGCAGCACCACCAATCAACTGGATATAACTGAACTGTATAGACTACTTCATTCAACATCAGAATACACATTTTTCTCAAGCTCACATGGAATGTTCACAAAGATAGATAAGATTGTGGGTCAAAAAATACAATTTAGCAAATTTAAAGCAAAGAAATTATACAATTTCGGCTCTCAAACCACAATGGTATTAAACTAGAAATCAACAGCATAATGATAACTGGATAATCCTAAAATACATGGAGGTTAAACAAAACACTTCTTAATAACACATGAATCAAAGAAGAAATTTCAAGGTAAATTAAAAATATTTTGAACTAAAGGAAAGTAAAACTATATTTTGAACTAAATGAAAATAAGAATGCTATCAAAAATTTTAGGATGAAGAGAAAGCAGGACTTAGGAAAATGACTTAGAGGGGTGGGATATGGGAGGGCAGAAAGGAGTCATGGGAGGGAGGGGATATGGGGATATATGTATAAATATACAACTGATTCACTTTGTTGTACAGCAGAAACTGGCACAACAGTGTAAAGCAATTGCACTCCAATAAAGAGCTAAAAAAAAATGTTTATATCATTGAATGCCTACAGCAGGAAAGAAAAATATTTAAAATCAATAATCTAATGTTGTACCTTAGGAAACTACAAAAAGAACAAATGAAATCAAGAAGCTGGGACAAAGTGAGAGAGTAGCATTGACATACTAAATGTAAAATAGATAGCTAGTGGGAAGCTGCTGCATAACACAGGGAGACCAACTCAATGATGGGTGATGACTCAGAAGGCTGGGATGGCAAGGGTGAGGAGGAGTGTGGGAGGAAGGGGATATGGGAATATATGTATAAATACAGCTGATTTACTTTGTTGTACAGCAGAAACTGGTACAACAGTGTAAAGCAGTTATATTCCAATAAAGAGCTTAAAGAAAAAGTAACCAGAAAAAGAGAAATAATAAAAATAAAGCAGAAAAAAGTAAAATTGAAAATAGGAAATCAATGAGAAAATCAAGAAAAACAAACTTAGTCCTTTGAAATGATAAAAAATTGATAAAGCAATAGTAAAGCTAAGATAAAAAGAGGGGAAACATATTACTAATTCAGTTATAAAAAATGAAAGAGAGGACATCACTACAAATCCTATGGTCATTACAAGAATAGTGAAGAAATATCACAAACAACTCCAGGCCCACAAATTTGATATCCTCTAAGCATTTTAATAAACATTAAATAATAATATTTTAATGATTTTAATATTGCTTATACAAGGAAGTAGTGCAATCTGTTTTTAAATATCATATAAGATTGATGGAAAAATGAAAATAATAAGCTTGGAAAAGCAAAGTGTCTATAGATTATTTTGATATTTTCTATGATTTAATAATAATTATCAATGAAGTTCTATATTGCATATGTGTGATTTTCTTAGAAAATATAAATTTGATTGTTAGTATGTATTGCTATTTACCATCCATCAAAATAATATCAATATGTCAGACCTGGAATCCATTTGTTTTATCAAAAGTTAAGTTAAATTTAAACATTCATTCACAAGATAACCTGTTAGATTGGCTACTCACACAGGATTGAACATACCTTTTGAAAATACAGCCTCACTTGATTCATTTTGGAAAAAAAAAATGAGTATTATTTGCTTGATGAAATTGCTATAACTATCCTTTGCTGTCCCCTTCAATATACTTCCTTGAGACCAGTTTCTGTATGCTGAATTACTATTGTATATTGAGGAAAAAAGTTTATAGGTTTCATAGTGATTCTCCATATTAATCATCAATGTGTGTACTTTCAATAAAAACAATGTGGATTGATATTTAAATTTTTAATGCAACAAAGCAGAGTGCTTCTTCCTTAACTTACCTATATTTTTATGTTGTTAAAGAAAGAAGGATTTTCAAATATACCTAGAGGCTTAGTTATTGTAATACTGTGTATGCCATTTTGCATTTGCTCTTTTTTGCTTAACATGTTTTTCATATTTCAGCAGTCTTCCTAACTTTTTAAAATCTTCCTGGCTTTTACAGACATTTCAATGAGTATTTTTCTACTTATACATTTTTGTTTTGTTTTGTTTTGTTTGTTTTTGCTTTTCCTATATTTTGGAAATGCAGATGGCCAAAATGCAGTTGCTTGTCTCTTTAGCTGACTTTCAGCACTTGTCTGTACCCAGAGCCTCCATTTTTTTTTTAATAGTTTAGCCATTAGAGCCATGGACATTTAGCTCCACCTCAAGGGCTATAGAAAAAATATATTTTTTAAGCTCTTTATTCAAATATAATTGCTTTACACTGTTGTGCCAGATTTTGCTATACAACAAAGTGAACCAGCTGTATTTAGACATATATTCCTGTATCCCCTCCCTCCCGCAACTCCTTCCCACCTTCCCTATCCCAGCCCTCTAAGTCATCATCCATCATCAAGTTGATCTCCCTGTGTTATGCAGCAGCTTCCCACTAGCTATCTATTTTACATTTGGTAGTATATATATGTCAATGCTATTCTCTTACTTTGTCCTGGCTTCCCTTTTGTGCTCCCCCTCCCAACCCCTGGCCCATAAGGTACAAACTTCTAGTTATAAGAAAAGTAAGTACTAGGGTTGTAATGTGCAACATGATGACTATATTAATACTGCAGTATGATGTACTTAAAAGTTGTTGAGAGCAGATCCTAAGAGTTCTCATTGCAAGGGGAAAAATTGCTTTTCTTTCTTTCTTTTTTTTTTTTTTTTTTGTATCTAGATGAGATAATAAATATTAACAGAAATTATTGTGGTAAATCTATTTCACAATATATGTAAGTCAAATCATTGTGTTATACACTTTAAACTTATATAGTGTTATATATCAATTATATCTCAATAAAACTAGGAAAAAAAATCCAAAAAAGAAAGAAAAAGAGAGAAGGAAGCCTTGTATGACACAAAGTTTCTGAGTTGAACAAATGGAAGAATAAAGTAGCCATTAACTAAGATGAGATGATGGCATAAAAAGCAGGGTTTTTTTCAGGGTAGAGATCAGAAGCTCAGTGTTGGCTATGCCAAGACCATTATCTCAACTACACATGGAAACAAAGATGTTGATTAGGTTTTAGCTGGTGTTCAGAAAAGTATAGGTTGGAGACACAAATTTGGGTGTTGTCATCTTAGGAAAGTAATTTAAGGCATAAAAATGGAAAAGTTCTCTAAGAGAGTGTATATAGCCAAAAAAAAAAAAAAGAAAGAAAGAAAAAGAAAGAAAAAAAGAAAGATAGAAAAGAAAGAAAGAAGGAAAGAAAAAAGAAGAGAAAGAGAAAACAAGACAATGAAAGAAAGGCAAAAATTAAGGCCTTAAGAGATCTGGGAAATAAGAAGGAACCAGCAAATACTACCGAAGGATGAACAATTTGTAATGTATTAGGAAAACCTAATATATTACATGTGTTTTAAAGCATGCACCTTAAAGAAGAGGGAGTGATTTACTGCGACAAATGCTAATGATGATTTAAATAAAAATAAATCTGACAATTAAACATTACATTTAGCAAAAGTTAGTTCATTGGTGACTTTGGCAAGAGCAGTTTGAAGCAGTGGAAGCAAAACCAAATATTTTGAATGAGTTTTAGGGGAAAAGCGAAGAGAAAAATCGGATACTGCCTTGCTCCTTCAAGTATCTTAGCTGTAAAGAGAAGAATAAAAGTGATGTTATTCACAGAGTGAACAAAGTCCAAAGGAAGGAATAACATACTTATACCCAGTCAATTGTTATTTTGCTTGTAAAACATTCCAAATTGCACAAAACAAACATTAAAATATGTCTTAATAAGTAATTAAAGTTTTCAATGTATGCATTTTTTAGCCTAATATATATTTTTCCTAGTTGATGCTAACAGTCACAGTATAAAAATTAGAATAATTTGAAATAACTACAATCAGAGAACACTAGTTCTGCCCACATTTAATGAGATGACACTTTTTTAACAGAGACTAGAAGTATAGCATGTCTAATTAGTTACAGAAAAACTGCTGATTCCATTAGAACAAGAATTTCTGCCTCCTAATGAAAATTTATTATAGTATATAATAATCACTATTTCTATTATGCAGCTACAGATTCTTACCCTCTAGTCAAATATTCTTTCTCAAAAGATATTTCAATTAAAATATATGTATATATGGTATATGTATGTAAATAAAAAGATCTATAATACTTAACTACATAATTACATAATGCATATCATCACATACAAATCAATAAAATACCAACTCTCACAATTATATCTATGTATAGAAACTAGTATACTATTTTTGTGAATTAAATATATTTTCCTCAAGGTAGGTATGTATTGATTAAGTGTTTACCATGCTCTTACACAAAAATCACAACATTAGATATTGGAAGGTCATGTCTGTACTAAGGTGGTGGCATCTACAACCTCCCTTTCCACCTCCCTTTAGGCATAGGAGTTCTTACTTGGCCAGTTGCCAACATGATAAATAGAAACCATTTAAGTAACTAGTCTTTCAAAAAAAAATCTTTCAGCTGAAAAAATTTAAATAATTATGTACTGCATAATAATTTTAGAAAGTCAAACATTTTGTCAGAGTATAAAAATTTTGTTGAAGGCCTCAAAAACATTCATTAATAATAATTATGAAACCCTTAAGAGTTCTGTATGAGTACCTCTTATTACAGTAACTAGGGATGAAAGTCTATGTAGCTATAGCTGTAGTATATATAGATATGCTATCTAGATGCATTAGGCTCTGCATTGGACTAATATCCTACATTAAAGAGAGAAAAAAACACCTTTAGAAAATGCATATAATACTATGATTTCAGAATTATAGTCCTAAATATGATTTGAATTTGTAATAAATTTTCTGAAATTTTATTTCTTAGGGTTTAATAGACTTGAAAAATCATATATGTGGTTGCTTTCCTTCTAGAATCTACTCTTCATCCTTTTCCTTTTACAGTCTCCCTAAATTAGTAAATGGTAACAGTATTTACCAAATTACTCAGGTCAAAAACATAGAATACATTCTTGATTCATCCTATTGCCCACTTCTTTTTTTTATACATTTATTTATTTTATTTATTTATTGGCTGTGTTGGGTCTTCATTGCTGCACACAGGCTTTCTCTAGCTGCTGCAAGCGGGGGCTACTCTTTATTGTGGTGCGCGGGCTCCTCATTGTAGTGGCTTCTCTTGTTGTGGAGCACAGGCTCTAGGTGCATGGGCTTCAATAGTTGTGGCACATGGGCTCAACAGTTGTGGCTCACAGGCTCTAGAGCAGAGGCTCAATAGTTGTGGTGCATGGGCTTAGTTGCTCTGTGGCACATGGAATCTTCCCAGATCAGGGCTCAAACCCCTGTCCCCTGCATTGGCAGGCAGATTCTTAATCACTGCACCAACTAGGAAGTCCTATTGCCCACTTCTTTTGGCAAGCTACATAATTCCTCCTCACCTGGATTATGGAGGGAAAATTACCATGACTGGGATCTGTTCTTCCATTCTTGACATCTGCAATTTATTTTCCACACAAATTTATTTATAACTTTGAAAGCAAAGTTATAAAACAGTAAGAAAACTAAAACATTGTTCATTTAATAGTAAATACCACTCCTATATATGTAAGGATAGATTAGTCTCTACATCTATTTTATACATTCATTACATATCAAATTATTCTTAATTTTTTCAATATTTCTAGGCTATGTGGTTCATTTCCAAGTTTTTTCAAATTGATGCAAATGTCCAAAAATTTGGAGTTCAAACTTGTATTGTTCAAGGGTCAACTGTACACTTTTTCATTTCCTCTCAAACAGGGTTTGGCACATCATAGACACAGAATATGTATTTTATAGATGAACAAATATGATTCACTAATATATGTAATTCTTAATTTATGGATTCTCTAATTAGTATAAAATTGTGGAAAGGAAAGGAGAATGCTGTAGAGGAAAAGGCCTAGAGTCTCCTATCAAATACTAGAGCTCAAATCTCATCTTTTCCATTTACTCACTGTATGGGCAAAATATATAACACTACTGGACTTTTTCTACAAAAAAAATAGCTTCCTAAAAATAGTATTTAATAAATGAAGTAAAATTGCATTTTTATATATGGCACTACTTAAAGCTGAAAAAATATTAAATCTCTTCTTCTCTGTGTATGAATGCTTAAAAATTTCTTCTTCAGATATCTATGTTCTCTCATGCAAGGGATATTATTAGGTAGTGACTACATTCAGAAGAAATAAACACATATTTAACCACACCGAAGAAGAATAAAGAATTGAAAAGTTTTGCCTAAAATTGTGGTTGTCACTAGATAGTTAAGGATATTAATCATACAACACAAATAGGCATAATTTACAAGCCTTCAAAACAGTTGTCACGTATTTTTTTCTACTTAAAGTCATAAAAATCATTCGTTACTATTTGTGTGTTTACAGGAGGACACGAGGTTGGGGGGCGGGTGGTGAAGGGGAAGCTGGGACTAAGGGAGAGAGTAGCATAGACATATATATACTACTAACTGTAAAATAGATAGCCAGTGGGAAGTTGCTGTATAA
This sequence comes from Hippopotamus amphibius kiboko, assembly GCF_030028045.1. Classification (NCBI taxonomy): domain Eukaryota; kingdom Metazoa; phylum Chordata; class Mammalia; order Artiodactyla; family Hippopotamidae; genus Hippopotamus; species Hippopotamus amphibius. The sequence continues at coordinate 117,156,754 of NC_080193.1, read as the reverse complement.
CAAAGGGAGACCAACTCGATGATGGGTGATGCCTTAGAGGGCTGGGACCAGGAGGGTGCGGGGGAGTTGCAGGAGGGAGGGAATATGAGGATATGTGTATAAATACAGCTGATTAACTTTGGTGTACCTCAAAAACTGGTACAAGAGTGTAAAGCAATTATATTCCAATAAAGAGCTTAAAAAAAAAAGAGAACAATTTAACATGTTTCATAAGAGATATAGAAATGAAAAACATTATATAAATGTAGAACAAACAACTTGCTAATTTCCTTCTGAACAATTCAAATTGTTTCCAAAGATACATATATCACAATAGTTCTAATTTTTTAAATTACAGAAAGAAATCTGGTTTCTAACAGTAGACTTAGAATCTTCCTTCTCAGAGGGCATATCCTTCACGTTCTGTATTGAACAATTAATGTCATTAGAGGATAGAGAATTAATGGCTCTCATTAAAAACATCTGGAGAATTTCAGCACCACCACAACTGCTGCCAACTTGTTCTGCCCAAGTGGAAATCAAGGTTATATCCTTTATTCTTGTTTTTAAATTGCCTCCAACAAGTTTATGATTATCCAAATGAAAACTATGTAGGCAATTCAAATTTGGTTGCTATTCAGGAGTAGAAAACACAAGATTATTAATTCAGTTTAATGAATATAAAAATTATCTAGACATAATATTAATTAGTTAGGAAAACCAATACTGTTTTTATTTTCTACAGTTAGAATGACAGAATGTTATATCCTTGTTATTGCCATTATTGCTAAGGCCATCAAGAGAAAGAAGTGATTTTTCACTATCTGTGCAATTGATACAGAACGAGGTAGTCTTAGAATTGTTTCCTCATATACAAAATCACATAGAGGTAATCTAATTAAGACAAAAGAGGTAATATTTAAATATGTCATTTAAATTGATGTTCAGTTCTTAAATTATTAAAAAACTATTATAGAAAACAAATCATATTTAAGCAATATATTTAAATTCAATACCAACTAATTTGATAACTTTATTATATATGTTGCCTTAATTCTAAAGGTGTAGAAAAAGAGTTCATCTAGATTAAAATATTTGATATATTTTAATAAGTCATAGGAGAAACTGAAAAACTGAAGGAGGCAAAAAAGTATGTGATATGAAAGTAGTGGAGGTGTAGTTCTGCCAACCTGTTAGTCTCAGACTTATTAAACTATTAGCAATGTAGTAGGATCTTTCTTACATTGTGGCCAAAATTCCTTTTTTTCTTTATTAATTTGTCATTTTCCACTAAAAATTCTTTGGAATTATAATTATTTTTCAACTATTTCATGTAGATTCTTTACCTTCAACTTAAAATTTAGAGTATTTTAGATATTTTTTTCAGAAAAATCACTAATTATATGATTTGTGCCTGTCACAAATCTTTTGTTATCCCAAGGATAACCAAAATTTTTGTAAATTACTATAGTTTAAAAACTATTTTCAAACACTAACATCTATTGAACCATTTTTATGTACCACATGTGAGGCTTATACATATATATACACATAAATATATTAACTTTTGCCTCTGGCCTTGATTCCACTCATTAGTTGTGCAAAGTGTTTATTAACACCTACATATTTGGTATTTCATTAAAAATATTGGTTGACTGACAGCAAAATAAGCATAAGAAAGATTAAAATACCCTAAAACAGTTTACTATCTATTGAAAAAGATAGAATTTACATATGTGAAATCATTAGACAATTATGAACAGGTGACATCATGGATTCTGTTCATCAGTTTACCATGGAAGACTTCAGTGTAAGCTGATATTTTGAAGAAAGTCTTTTTATAAATAACACGCATTCTGTCAATGTGATTATTTTCCCAAGCCCATATATTTCTTTTAAAAAGGACATTTATTTTCATAAGTAATATTCAAGCCACAAACCTACAGTATCAATTTTAATGAGTTGGCACTGTTGCTTCTTTCATAGATTTATAATTAAGATATCCTCTTATTATTTAGTTTCTTTCCTTAAGTAATTTAGTCACGAAGGTTGAAGTTGTATATAAGCATTATTTTTGCCATCAGTGTTTCCATGATATTTTACTTCTGAATTAAAACATGTAATATACTGAATGTCAAATGGCAGTATAAAATAGGTAAACCAATGTGATTTTGGTGGGGTGGGGGGCTGGGAGATCAAACCACTTGAACTGATTCCCAGCTCTGTAAAATATTAATTATATGATTCTAATCATAACATCTTCTCTGTCCTTTAGTTTTCTCTTTTATAAATTGGGGACAATAACATTACCTTTCTTACCATATTGTGAAATTAAATAAATTAATATAAGTAAAAAATTAGGAATCCAGGGGTATATGGAATGCTAGGCATTAATAAAATTATAAATTTAGTGGCGTTAACACCAAGCAGTAGAGAGCATTTTCTTAGATTACACACATCCAAACACATTATATTATTCCAAGGGAAGGAAATATTACTTTCTTGTATGAATCAGGATATTACATGATTGATACAGAAATGTAGTCCATCACCCATAGACATGTTAACTCCCCATCCTCTTAAGAGAATGTTTCCCAAAATATACCCTGCTAAATGCTAGTTTTAAAAGATGCTCTGGAAGAAGGGTTCTGTACCCAAATAAATTTTGAAAATACTGCATATACATCATTCACTTGTAGAATAACAAATTATTTACTATGTAACAAATTCTAAGTGAAAACTACAGTCAAAAAATTTAAACTCAGCAAGTCACAAAATTATATCACTACAGCACTCACTTTTATGCATGTATGTGTTAGAGAGAGTAATTTATAAATATATTACAGAACTAATGTTCTGTGGAACACAGTTTGGGAAATTTTGCTCTGAGTCCACAGATGTCTTTTTATATAAGATCAAAAGAAATTATGAGATATTGGAACTATGGATACTTATAAAACTCTCAATATGATTAGAATTTTATAAATATTCAAAACTTTGACTACTTATTAAAACTCTCCAAACATCTTAGGTCTGCAAAAATTTCCTAGAAACCTAACCTCTTAAATATTTAGCTTTATTATTAGCTTGCTCTCAATTGCTACTTCCCTTCAGGCTAGAAACACACTTAGAACAACCTTCTAATGATTTTACTTCTTTTTTGGAACCTAGAAAAGGCAGAGATACATAGAATATGAGAAACTTAAAAGTTGTAAAAGTGAAGTTTTATGAAATTTCAGATTGCAGGAGAAATTCAAGGAGTATAATTATCAACCTAAAACAATTTTCTTTTTTACTTTTAAACTGTCATTTCTAGGAAGTATTAAAAGCAGAACCAACCAAAGCCAGTTTCCCTAGAGTCAGTATATTCATAATCTTTGGATATTTTGAACTGTAGTTCTCTTACTCTGTTAACTTAGCTCAGAGGACACATACTTAAATAGCTTATTTTTAATCTTTATCTTTAATTTATAACTTACCTGTATATGTAAAATTGAGTTTCTTAAGTTTTCGAACAGGAGTTCTGGCTAAGTGTGATAGGAATACCAATTTGAGGAATAAATAATTTGTACATTGAGTAGTCCTTATAAAATCAGCACTCCAGCTTGCTTTGAGTTAGCAAACATTCTGAACCATATGTAGTACAAAATAGATTATGTAAGTAAGAAATAAATATTCAGAATAGAAGTCAAAATTTTTAAGCCTGCTTCATCTAAAAACACATGATAATAAAAGCTAAAGATTAAGAATATGTTAATCAATTCACTTCAAATACAACATACATTTGGCATACAAAAGATTCAATATTGTTTTTTCTACATGCATTGTATTTGTTTTATTCTTTTTAAATTTTAAAATAATTCCCTTCATGTTTAACTTAGAAACAAATACAGTATTTCTATCATTGTAAGGTAATAGAAATGTATCTCAAAATTATCTCTCATTTTATTAAAAGGAGTTTTAAAAACAGGAAGGGAGGGAATACGGGGATATGTGTATAAAAACAGTTGATTGAACCTGGTGTACCCCCCAAAAAATAAAAAAATAAAAAAAAAATAAAAAAAAATAAAAACCTACCTAAAATGTAATACTACTAAAGTGTAAGCAGCCCTAGGATTTTTTTGGCTTATTTATAGAAATAAAATGGATATAGGAGAGCATTTGTTTTTTGTTTTGTTTTGTTCTGCTTTTTTACTTTCCTTAGAGAGCTTTATGGTTTCCAGGTTTCTCAGATATTTCAAGCTGGCATTTTTTACTATGAAATATCCACGTATGGTAAGGTAGAGAAGAGAGAAAATAATGGCTACAACTTTATTTATTGATAGGTACTGTGAGAACATGGTCACAATATCCAGGTTACATTAATGTTTAAAACTGACTATATTCCTCATGAAACGCAGTTATGGGTTCTCTGGAGAACCCACAGACACTGGAGGCCCCTCAGCTACATTTACTTTGATCTTAATAACTCTCAATTAGATTGAATGTTTACTTTTTCATAATTTCCCAATTATCCAATGGTCACATTTCAGCTTCAGCCTCATTTGGTCTCATTCTCTGTCCAGATAGAGAGAATAACAAAATAAAACAAATGTACACTGGCTTTCTCTCCCATTCATGGCTTACAACTTCACATTCAGGAGTATCAGGACCAGTAGTATTGAGGCACTATTATACTATTACTACTACTAAATAAATAAATAAATACAATCATCTCACAATTTTCCTTTTAGGCATTTGTCCATAACCTCAGCTGAATAGGACAGGTCTTGATAAAACCATAGGCTTTTGATTGAGACCAGAGAAAAGCTACATTCTAGAAGACCAGGCAAATTGGAAATATGCTAGTTCCCATAAAGACTGACACAGAGCTTCCAATAATCTTTCTTAGGCTAAGGTGATCTACTCTTACTCAATCAACCCTGAGAAGAAAATAAAATCCTCCAAAAGAGAGAATTTCAAAGAATTGAGAATTATATAAAGAAACATGGAAATTATATAAATGGAAGTTTAAATAACTCTAGAGAAGAAGGTAATAGATGGGATTAACAGATCACTGAAAACATCAAAGGAGAAGATTAGCTTCCATAATAAATGTTAATATAGACATAAAGTGAAGTGCATGGTGAAAAAAAAAAAAAAAAACAGAAAAAACTAAAGACAGCCAAAGAGAGCATGATGAAAATATCCAATGCATATAAAATAAGAGTCCTAGATGGAGAGAAAGAAAATAGGAAAAGGCGATGCTTGAAGAAATAATGACTGAATTTTTTCTCAAACTGAAAAGACAGTGCCACAGATTCAATAAACTCTACAAATCTTAAGAATATAAATATAAAGAGTATCGCACCAAGGACAAATTATTATATTGTGAAAATGAAAGATAAATAGAAAACATCAAAAAATGTCTGAATAAAACAGATGTATCAAACTCCAAAAGCAATAAAACAGCTGATTTTTCAACGGAAAGCATGATGTCAAGAAAACAATGAGAAGCTTGAAAAAGATGGCAGAGGAGTAGGACATGGAGATCAGCTTCCTCTCCACAAATACATCAATAATACATCTACTTGTGGAGTGGTTCCTGAAGAACACCTTCCAAATGCTGGCAGGAGACCTCAGACCTCCCAAAAGGCAAGAGAATTCCCATGTAACTGGGTAGCACAAAGGAAAGAAGGGGAAAAAAGAGACAGAAATCCTGAGGACACCAGCCCCTATGGGAGGGAGCTGTGAGGAGGGGAAGGCTCTGACACACTGGGGAGCCCCCTCACTGGCAGGGAAGGACAGGGGGAGCCTTGGAGCCCCCAGAAGAGAAATGGCAGGTGGATGGAGGGCAGAACAGAGAGATCCCTGCATGAAGGATTCAGGCATCACCCCACAGCCAGAGAAGTTAATCTGCTCACCTGTGGTGGTGGCAGTGGGGGCTGGGCGCTAAGGCTTGGGCTTCAGAAAGCAGACACCAGGGAGAGAGCTAGGGCTGGGTGCATGAGAAAAGTCTGGGGGGCAGATGTGCCAGCAAGCTAGGAGGGAGTTTGGGGAAAATCCTGGGCCAGATGGAGAGGCAGGGGACTATTGTTGCATAGTGCCTGGGAGGAACTTCCCTCTCCATGAACTCACAGGCTACGAAGCAGTGTGACCCACAACTGCTGGATTGAAAAGCCCGCCCGCTGCCCCGCGTACCTGCCTGCCCTGCTCACTGCAAGGTTCCACCACATGCCTGCACTGTGCAATGTCAGGCCCCACTGCCCGCCCACCTGTTGCTGCCAAGGGTCCTGTGTGTAACGCAAGTCATTGTCCACATCCTCCCAGCAGCAGGTGAAGCCCAACAAGGGTCCCACATTCAGGACCAACTTCCCTGGGAGAACTCACAGCACACCTCAGGCTCATGCTGACCTCTGCTGCTACAAGCACTCCTGAATATTTCAATTAGAATGCCATTTCCCTCTCTACCCCCCGACCTGAAGTTGCAAGTGAGCCCCAATTACCCTCTTTTGTCCCTCTTGCCTAGTTGGGGAACTGACTCCTGAGAGCTACCCACACTCTAAGAAGGGACCAAAACAAAAACTGATCCCTGAGGACTGCAGGACCAAAGAAGAGAAAGGTAAACAGCTGCAGGAGAAGCAAATTTAATGCCCACAATAGGCTTGATAGACCCTGCATATGTGGATCACCTGAATAGATGAGTGTTTCTACAATAGATCCTGCAGACATATTGGGGCAACTGGGGACTCTGGGAGCAAATACACACAGGACTAATACCAGATAACAGTCTGAGTTCTCCACAGTCCTCTCCACAGAAGGTGCAGAGCCCTACCTAGAAGTATTGGAGGATTTCTTGGTATGTTTGTCTTGTTTCTGGTCTTAGGTATTTGTTAGTTTAATCTTTACTGTATATATTTGTATGTGGATTTGCTTGTAATTGGTATGAGTACTCCCTTCTTTCTTTTCTTTGCTCATTCTTTTTCTCTTCTCTTTGGTTTCTTTTCCTCTTCTCTTTTTGCAAGTGCAAGTGTGCACATCTCCTTGTGTGATTCTGACTGATTAGAAATGCTTTTACCAACAGGCTTGGGGATCTCTCTGTCCTTTCCTCTTCTTCCCTTTTTTCTTCCTTTTTTTCTTTGTTCTCCTTCTATCTCCTTTTTCTCCATGCTGTGCAGCTTCCAGGGTCTTCGTGCCCTGGCCAGGCGTCAAACCTGGACCTCTGAGACAGCAGAGCAGAGTCCAGGATGGACCACCAGAGACCTCCTGACCACCAGAGAACTCCTGACCCCATGGAATATTAATCAGCAAGTGTTCCCCCACAGATCTCATTCTCAACACCAAGCTCCAAATCCAACCAAAGGCCAGCAAGCCCCAGTGTTTGACAACTCAAGCCAAACAGAAGAGAGACAAGAAGAATTACTACTAGGCAGCATTGGGAAAGGAGACAGCAAATACTATAAATTAGACAAAATGAGAAAACAAAGGAATACCTTGCAGGCAAAGGGGCATGAAAAAACCCCACAAGACCAAATAAATATGAAGAAATTGTCAAAGTGCCTGAAAAAGAATTCAGAGTAATGATAGTAAAGATGATTCAGTCTTGACAACAAAATAGAGAAAATACAAGAAACATTTCATAAGGACCTAGAAGAACTAAAGAGCAAACAAACAGTAATGTACAACACAATAACTGAAATTAAAAACACTCTAGTTGGTATAAACAGCAGAATAACAGGCAGAAGAACAAGTAAGTGAGTTGGAAGATAGAATGGGGGAAATAACTGCCACAGAGCAGAAAAGAGAAAAAAGAATAAAAAGAATGGGAGACAGTCTTAGAGACCTTGGGGGTAACATTAAGTGTACCAACATTTGAATCATACGCATCCCAGAAGAAGAAGAAAAAAAGAAAGGGTCTGAGAAAATGTTAAAGGAGATAATGGTGGAAAACTTCCCCCACATGGGAAAGGAAATAATTAACCAAGTCCAAGAAGCACAAGAGTCCCATACAGAATAAACCCAAGGAGAAACACACAGAGGCACATATTAATCAAACTAATGACAATTAAACACACAGAAAAAATATTAAAAGAAGCAAGAGAAAAGCAATAAATAACATATAAGAGAAAACCCATAAGGATAACAGCTGATCTCTCTGTAGAAACTCTGCAGGCAAGAAGGGAATGGCAGGAGATAATTAAAGTCTTGAAAGGGAAAAACCTCCAGCCAAGAATACTCTACCCAGCAAAAATCTCATTCGGATTTGACAAAGGAATCAAAAGTTTTACAGACAAGCAAAAGGTAAGAGAATTCAGCACCACCAAACAAGCCTTACAACAACTGCTAAAGGAACTCCTCTAGGCAGTAAACAAGACAAGGAAAAGACCTACAAAAATATAGCCAAAACAATTACAAAAATGGTAATAGGAACATACATGTCAATAATTACCTTAAATGAAAATGGATTAAATGCTCCAACCAAAAGACACAGACTGGCTGAACAGATACAAAAACAAGACCCTTATATATGCTTTCTACAAGAAACCCACTTCGGACCTAGGGACACATACAGACTGAAAGTAAGGGGATGGAAAAAGATATTTCATGCAAATGGAAGTCAAAAAAAGCTGGAGTAGCAATACTCTTATCAGACAAATTAGATTTTAAAGTAAAGACTATTACAAGAGACAAGGAAGGACACTATATAATGATCAAGGGATCAATTCAAGAAGAAGGTGATATAACAATTGTAAATATCTATGCACCCAACATAAGAGCAGCATAATATATAAGGCAAATGCTAACAGCCATAAAAGGGGAAATTGACAGTAACACAATAATAATAGGAGACATTAACACCCCACTTTCACCAATGGACAGATCATCCATACAGAAAATAAATAAGAACACACAAGCTTTAAATGACACATTAGACCATCTCGACTTAATTGATATTTATAGGACATTCCATCCCAAAACTACAGAATACACTTTCTTCTCAAGTGCACATGGAACATTCTCCAGGATAGACCACATCTTGGGGCATAAATCAAGCCTCAGCAGATTCAAGAAAATTGAAAATGTATCAAGCATCTTCTCTGACTACCAGGCCATGAGACTAAATATCAATTACAGGAAAAAAACTATAAAAAATACAAACACATGGAGGCTAAACAATATGCTATTAAACAACCAAGAATCACTGCAGAAATCAAGGAGGAAATAAAAAATTCTTAGAAACTAATGACAATGAAAACAACATGACCCAAAACCTATGCAACACAGCAAACACAGTTCTAAGAGGGAAGTTTATAGCAATACAGTCCTACCTCAAGATACAAGAACAATATCGAATAAACAACCTAACCTTACACCTAAAACAATTATAGAAAGAACAAAGAAACCCCAAAGTGAGCAGAAGGAAAGAAATCATAAACACCAGAACAGAAATAAATGAAAACGAAATGAAGGAAACAATAGCAAAGATCAATGAAACTAAAAGCTGGTTCTTTGAGAAGATAAATAAAATTGATAAACCATTAGCCAGATTCATCAAGAAAAAAAGGGAGAAGATGCAAATCAACAGAATTAGAAATGACAAAGGAGAAGTGATGACCAACACTGCAGAGATACAAAAGGTCATGAGAGACTACTATAATCAACTATATGCCAATAAATTGGGTAACCTGGAAGAAATGGATAAATTCTTAGAAAAATACAATCCTCCAAGACTGAACCAGGAAGAAATAGAAACTATGAACAGACCAACCACAAGTATGGAAATTGAGACTGTGATTAAAATCAACCAACAAACAAAAGCCCAGGGCCAGCTGGCTTTACAGACGAATTCTATCAAACATTTAGAGAAGAGCTAACACCCATCCTCCTCAAACTCTTCCAAAATATAGCATAAGGAGGAACACTCCCAAACTCATTCTACGAGGCCACCATCATCCTGATACCAAAACCAGACAAAGAAGTCACAAAAACAGAATATTGCAGGCCAATATCACTGATGAATAGATATGCAAAAATCCTCAACAAAATACTAGCAAACAGAATCCAACAGCACATTAAAAAGATCATACACCATGATCAAGTAGGATTTATCCCTGGAATGCGAGGATTCTTCAATATATGTGCAAATCAATCAATGTGATACATCACATTAACAAATTGAAGGATAAAAACCATATGATCACCTCAATAGATGCAGAAAAAGCTTTTGACAAAATTCAACATCCATTTATGATCAAAACTCTCCAGAAAGTGGGCATAGAAGGAAGTTACCTCAACATAATAAAAGACACATACGACAATCCCACAGCCAACATCATTCTAAATGGTGAAAAACTGAAAGCATTCCCTCTAAGGACAGGAACAAGACAAGGGTGCCCACTCTCACCACTATTATTCAATATAGTTTGAGATGTTTTAGCCACAGCAATCAGAGAAGAAAACAAAATAAAAGGAATCCAATGTTGGAAAAGAAGTAAAACTTTCACTCTTTGCAGATGACATATTATACATAGAAAACCCTAAAGAAGCTTCCAGAAAACTGCGAGCACTAATCAATGAATTTTGTAAACTAGCAGGATACATAATTAATGCACAGAAATCTCTTGCATTCCTATACACTAACAGTGAAAGATCAGAAAGAGAAATTAAGGAAACAATCCCATTTACCATTGCAACAAAAAGAATAAAATACCTAGGAATAAACCTGCCTAAGGACGCAAAAGACCTGTATGCAGAAAACTATAAGACACTGATGAAAGAAATCAAAGATGACACAGAGATATACCATGTTCTTGGATTGAAAGAATCAATATTGTGAAAATGACTATACTACCCAAAGCAATTTACAGATTCAATGCAGTCCCTATCAAATTACCAATGGCATTTTTCACAGAACTAGAATAAGAAATTTTATGATTTGTATGGGAATGCAAAAGACCCTGAATAGCCAATGCAATCTTGAGAAGGAAAGATGGAGCTGGAGGAATCAGGCTTCCTGACTTCAGACTATACTACAAGGCTACAGTGATCAGGGCAGCATGGTGCTGGCATAAAAACAGAAATATAGGTCAATGGAACAGAATAGAGAGCCCAGAGATAAATCTATGCACATATGGACGCCTTATCTTTGACAAAGGTGGCAAGAATATACACGGAAAAAAGACAGCTCTCCAATAAGTGGTGCTGGGAAAACTGGACAGCTACATGTAAAGAATGAAAGTAGAACACTTCCTAACACCATACACAAAAATAAACTCAAAATGGATTAAAGACTTAAATCTAAGGCCAGACACTATAAAACTCTTTGAGGTAAACATAGGCAGAACACTCTATGACCTAAATCAAAGCAAGATCCTTTTTGACCCACCTCCGAGAATAATGAAAATACAATCGAAAAGAAACAAATGGGACCTAATGAAACTGAAAATATTTTGCACAGCAAAAGAAACCATAAACAAGACAAGAAGACAACCCTCAGAATGGGAGAAAATATTTGCCAATGAAACAGCGGACAAAGGATTAATATCCAAAATATACAAGTAGCTCATGCAACTCAATATCAAAAAAGCAAATAACCCATTCCAAAAATGGGCAGAAGACCTAAATAGACATTTCTCCAAAGAAGACATGCAGGTGGCTAACAAACACATGAAAAGATGCTCAGCATCACTAATCATTAGAGAAATGCAATTCAAACCTACAAAGAGGTATCACCTCACTCTGGCCAGAATGGCCACCATGAGAAAATCTAGAAACAATAAATGCTGAAGAGGGTATGGAAAAAAAGGAACCCTCTTGCACTGTTGGTGGGAATGTAAGTTGGTACAGCCACTATGTAAAACAGTATAAAGGTTCCTTAAAAAACTAAAAATGGAACTACCTTATGACCCAGCAATCCCACTATTGGACATATACCCTGAGAAAACCAGAATCCAAAAACAAACATGTATCACAATGTTCATTGCAGCACTATTTACAATAACCAGGACATGGAAGCAACCTAAATGCCCATTAACAGATGAATGGATAAAGAAGATGGGGCACATATATACAATGGAATATTACTCAGCCATAAAAAGGAATGCAATTGAGTTATTTGTAGTAAGGCGGATGGACCTATAGTCTGTCATACACAGTGAAGTAAGCCAGAAAGAGGAAAACAAATATGTATGCTAACTCATATATATGGAATCTAAAATAATAGTACTGATGAACCCAGTGACAGGACAGGAATAAAGATGCAGATGTATGGAATGGACTTGAGGACAGTGGGTGGGGTTGGCAAAGGGGAATCTGGGATGAAGCAAGAGAATAGTATTGTCATATATACCCTACCAAATATGAAACAGATAGCTAGTGGGAAACTGATGCATAAAACAGGGAAATACATTTGATGATGGGCTATGACTTGGAGGGATGGGATAGGGAGGGTGGGAGGGAGTCGTGGGAGGGAGGGGATATGGGGATATATGTACAAATACAGATGATTCACTTTGTTGTACAGTGAAAACTGACACAACAGTGTAAAGCAATTATATTCCAATAAAGAGCTTTAAAAAGTAAAAAAACAAAAACAAAAACCCACAAAGTATGAAATGCTACTTTTAATGTCCTAAGAAAAATAGCTTTCAAAATATGTGTACTCATCAACAAAATTAAATCCATATTAAACATAATGACTTCAAAAACTGAAGATAAAATAAAAGTATTCTAAGACAACCCCCCCCCAAAAAAGATATGACTTTACAATATCTCTGCTAAAGAAAATATTAGTGGGAATTCTTCAGCCAAAAGAAAAATAATTTAATGTGAAAGAATCATAACATAGGAAGGAATAAAAAGAATCAGAAAGAAAAGAATCTATGTTAAAATTTATATAAATCATAATATAATATAATGTGTAAAGAATATTAAACATGTGGATTTATAAATATCAACAATAGCACAAAAAGAAGAAAGAAGCAGTAAATGGAACTGATTAGACTAATAATCAATCTCTCTACACTTGAGAAACTGCAATATATATTTTAATCACTAGGGTACCCATCAATATAATAAAAGTATGCATAACCAGCAAGCTAATAGAGAAAAAAAATTAATGATAATTAATTAAACCAAAGGGTAAGAATTGAAATTAATGGATACCAAGGGTCAGGTAAATAGAAAAAACAATGATTGTATATATAAACAAAATATCATTAATTGCATTAAAATTAAATCATTTACATACTTTAAAAGAAAAAGATTATCAAATAATCAAATGTGTGTGTGTGTGTATGTATATATATATATAATATATACACACACAAATTCACACAACTACTTAAAGTAAAAATAATTCTTAAGAAGAAAAGATGAACTGTATAAATACTTTCAGATAAGGAAGGCTTTAGGGCAAGAAATAATATAAGAGATAAATATATTTTCTAAGTCAATACGATATATATGTGTTCTAACTATTTATGCATTTAATAACAAAACATCAAAATATATAAAACCAAACTGAGATCAATGAAAGTAAAAATAGACAAATCCAATTGTTAAATATTTTAATTTCAAATAAGAGAATTGATACATCACCACTAACAAAAGAAATAGTAGCAATAGAGACGTTTACAACATGAATAACAAAATTTGATGATCCGAAATATATATAATAATCCCAGAAATACAGAAAACATTTTCAAAACACAAGGAATTTTTGACAAAACATACCATACCATATACTGGGCCATAAAGTGTCTCAAACAATTTCAAAGGAATGAATTAATCTAGTAATAAATAACAAAAGACAAATGCAATAATTGAAAATTGAGTAACACATTATATTATAACATGAAATTAAATGTATTCATTATAAATGTAGAGGCTAATGATTTTTGACAATTTTATATGTACCTTATAACTGCAACCACAACCAAGATATAGAAAATAGACATTATCTCAAATATACTCTCTTGTAACTTTTTCAGCCATTCTCCTTTTTCCATAATTGGCCCCAGGAAATCACTGATCTGATTTCTCTCATTATAGATTAGTTTTGTGTGTTCTAGAATTTCATACCAATTGAATCACATGGTATGTACCTCTTTTGTGTCCAGGTTCTTTCTCACACTGTAATGTCTTTGAGGTTGATTCACATTGTTCCGTCACTATTTGTATCGGCAGTTAATTATTTTTATTTCTGAGTAGTGCTCTATTGTATGGATATAACATAATTTGTTTATCCATTCATCTCTTGATGGACTCTTGGGTTGTTTTAAGTTAATTTTGGCTATTCTGAATAAAGCTGCTATAAACACATATGTACGCACATGGCTTTTGTGATATATGTTCTCATTTCTCTTGGGTAAACATCTTTAAAGCCTGGGTCATTTCATAGATGGGCTTCACTTTTTTTTTTTTTTTTTTTTAAGAATCTGCCAAATGCTTTTCCAAAGAGGTTGAACTATTTTTTTTTCCCTTCTGGCAGAGTATGAGATTTTCAGTTCTTCCACATTTTCCAACTTTTGATATTTTCAGTCTTTTTCATATTAGGCATTCTAATATATGATTGGTTTATTTTATCATGGTTTTAAGTTGCATTTCCCTTATGCTTAATGATGTTGAAAATTTTTCATATGCTAACTGGACACTTTTTATTTTTTTAAGTTTGAATATTTTCCCCACTTTCATTGGGGAGACACTTCATTAGAAGTCTTTTGTCACACATATGTATTGAAAGCATTTCTCCCAATCTGTGACTTGTCTTTTCATTTTCTTAATGATGTTTTTAGAATAGTAGAAGGTTTTAATTTTGTTGAAGCCCAAATTACCTTTTTTTCTTTGATGGTTTTTGCTTTTTTGGATTTTATCTAAATAAATAAAAAGATGTATCATATTTATGAAATAGAAGACAACATTTCTTAAGACATTAATTCTCCCTAAATTCATCCAATGGAGTTAATGCACTCTCAAAGTCCTAGCAAGATATTTTTGGAGGATATTGGTAACATAATTAAAAATCTTTTTGACAATACAAAGACAAACACAGCAAGTCACTCTGGAGGGAGAATTACAAAATGTGATTATGTTAGACATCAAGATTTACAATGAAACCACTAGAGTGATTTGGCAGTAAACACAACAAATATAGCATTGGAGCACTATAAAAAGTACAGAAGCATACACAAAATCACATGTATCCTGCATTATGACAAAATTATCACTAAAATGCAGTGGAGAAAAGATTGTTCAATTAATGGTGTTTGTTTAATTAGCTATCCAAATAGGAAAAAAAAATTACCACTCAAAAACATACCAGATAAATCATGGATCATACAATTAAACAATAAAACTTTTAGAAGATAAATAGGAAAATGTCTCTATAGCCTTGGGGAAGCCAATAATTTCTTAAATGAGACAAAAAAAATACTAGCAGTAGAGTAAATTTGATAAAGGAGTCTTCATTAAAATTAAAAATATGTGTTCATCAAAATAAAATATTAAGAAAGTTTTGTCAAGCCAGGAATTTGAACATATATACAGTATATATGTCAAACAGAGGATTCTTATCCAGAAATCAGTAAAAAAAAAAAAAAAAAAAAAAAAGCTAATAGGAAAAAAGTAGGCTAAAGAGTTAAATGGGAATTTCATAAAATGAGCATATTAACAGTCTATAAGCAAACAGTTATCAGAGAAATGCAAAACAAAATCACAATGAGATAAAACATTATCTACCCATCATAATATCAGGCCAATATTAAAAGAAAAAAAGAACAAAATATGTACGAAGTTGTGTACTAAGTAGCATTCTTACACACTGCCTGTGGAGGTTAAATTAATATCATCACTTTTCTTAAAGACATTTAAATACATTTTAATAGCAAATATAGAGAAAAAGAGCAGACGACAGATAACATTAAAAATATGTTCTTGCATATAGAATAATTTATTTCAAAAAAGCTACTAAATAGATGTTATCCAATGTATGATTTTTGTGTGATTAATAACACAGTATTACTATTTTGATATTCTTAGGAGAATTTGTATATATTGTAAAATGATGATCACACTAAGTCTAGTTAACATTCATCACCATGTATAGTTACAAAATTTTCATTGTATGTTTTTTTAAAAAGACTATGAACACTAGTTAGTCAATAAAAAATTACTTCTTTTATAAGCTTCAAAATGCAGCAAATGTCAAGGTTTATTTGTAATTGTTTTAATGATGAATTTCTGAAATCTGTTCAATAAAACGCTTTGGTTTGGATTTTATGTACCTACATTTTTACAAAAATGTTAATACACAAATGAAAATGAAGAAGAAAATCTTGTAAAAGCCTGATTTTGTCTTTTATTTTTCCTTTTGCCATTATACATTAGGTAGTTTCAACCCAATGGAGAAGAATATCTAGCATTCAAAACTGCCAATAAAAAATAAAACTTTTTTCAGAAGAAAATTCATGTTTCCCATTGAATTGAACCATAAGCATTTACATGGCATGCTACTTAATGTTTCTTGGCATAACATTTTGCATGGATAGAAGCCAGGTAGATATTTTTGAACAGGTCAGACAGCTGGGCTTCACTTGTGCCTGCACATATCCAATAGCTTTATTCAGGAAGCACAGATATATTTTGAAGACCTACAGTTTTCCATATCAAATGGTGGAAGAGTTGTTTACAAATCAGAAGTTTGGGGAAATTCTGATATGTCTGATATCATTGTCTTTGATTGTGCTATACTATGTATGACACAATAAGATTTCATCTTTCTGGTAGTGGACAAACTCTTGCAGAGCCCTTCTGCAGCTAATTGCTTTGCAGGCAGTTGGCTTGGTCCCTGGTATAAAGAATTCCTTTTTATCCCCCTCCTCATTTGCCATTAGCTCACAGAGGCAGAGGCACAGCTGGCATCAGAGACTATCTGCCATCACAGAGGCAACAGCTGCAAATTCAGGTACAATCAATTTTAAAAGTGATTTGGCATTACAGTCTTAGGTTTATACCCAAACGTAGTCTAACAAAAACACATGTACAAAATGTCATCTACTTAAGAGGAGAACTGATAAATTGCAATATATCTATATAAAATGATATTATACAGTAATGTAAAAGAAGCACACTATTGGTATACATATCAATGTGGATAACTCTTAACAAGTATCAAGTTGGGTAAAAGAAGTCAAACACAAAAGAGCACACCTATATCATCACATTTAAATACAGGTCAGAAACTGATCAAATTAATCTTGAATTTCTTTTTTTTTTTTCAATTTTAAAAACATTCCTTTTTCATTGTCTAATCTAGCATTTTATCTAATTGGTACTAAAATTTTAAGACAACTATTTTGTGTGTATGTATAAAACAAAAATGATCATGTGATCTAAAGCTGTTAGGAATTGAGGAAATAACTTATCCTGCACCTTTGTCACCATTAGAACTGCTACACTGTTATCTTTGTAATTTTCCTTTTTTATTACGTAAATAAACATGAAAATATTAATACTACAATTTTGTGAAGTTAGTGAACTAAAAACATCACTAAATACTTTTTAACATTTTAAAACATATATCAAATTAAAAAAATATTAAGGAATGTATGACTGTCCTAGGAATCAAAATAACTGGTCTTTTATAATGTACTGTTCTCCAAGCACAAAGATCATTCAATTATTTTTCTACAAATTTAAAATATGTAGATTTAAACTTTTGGAAATTTTATTTTTATTTTTTAAAGGATAAGATCTGCCCTTAATTTCAAGTGACAGCAATACTTAGCACATTATTAAAGTAAAACAGATCTGTACACAAAATGATGATGAAACAATGGGTTATCCATACTCATAAGCAGCACCTTAAATCTCGACTATAATTCATTGCTATTGATTTTTCTAAAATATTTTCTTAAAAAATATCTCTCCAAATTATTTAGAATCTCTTAAAATTTGTCATATTATTTCACTAGGTAACTGCACTTTTTTCACTGCTGAAAGGAGATGAGAGGCAGCAGATAATGTAATTTAGAGCATATTTCATAATAAATCTTCTAAGAAAGCTATCAAGGCATAGAATGTGATTGGATATTTCTCAAGTCTTTCACATTTGCAATACTAACATAGCATAAGAAAGCATATTAATTTAGAAAAACTGCCAAACAGTATTGAGCTTGCATAGCATTAATTTTGCAAATTTTTCATTCTTTCAATAACAAATTATTGAGAGGTTACAATTTGTAAGGCGCTGTCCTAAACAATGAAAATACAAAGCTGGGTGAGACATACTTCCTGATGTTGAAGAATTCTCTATCTGATGAAAGCTATAGATATGTTATTATAATGCAGTCTTATAAATTTAATCTTATAGGATGTTAATGAAAGTGGTAGCATATAATATGGAATCAGAAAGCCTTTCTGGGAAAGAGAGCACACAAGCAGAGATTTAAAAAGTAAACAGGAGCTAGCTAGGTATATCAGCTGGAAAATGGTAAATCATTCTTGGCATGTGTCACAGAGTAAGAAAACATGCAGTAGCAACTAACTGATAGGATGCTCTGTAAAATATATTATTTGAATAATTTTTGGAGTTTAAAGAAAAGTAGGAAGTGACGGATTATGCTAGAACAATATGTAAGGATCAGATCATGGGAGTCTTTATATTTCATACTTACCATTTTGACTTGCATCTTGTAACTATTTCAGAGGCATTGGGCATTTAACCAAGCAAAAGAAAAGGCAGTCAGATTTAAAAATTAAATAGTCTATTTTGCTGAATAAAGGACTTATTTGAGGAGAGTATTCCAGAATTGACACTTCTTCGAAAGCAGATTAATTTGTTCATGAGATATACTATGGAAACCTGGTCTAGAGAAGTAATTTGGGGAGAAGGTGTGCAGAGAATGTAATTAAGAAGTGATTACAAATGATAAATGCTAGAGAGGTTGTGGAGAAAAGGGTATCCTCTTAGACTGTTGGTGGGAATGTAAATTGGTACAACCATTATGGAGAACAGTATGGAAATTCCTTAAAGAACTAAATATAGAACCACCATATGATCCAGTAATCCCACTCCTGGGCATATATCCAGAGAAAGCCATAATTCAAAAATATACATATATCCCGATGTTCACTACAGCACTATTTACAATAACCAAGACATGGAAGCAACTTGAATGTCCATCAACAGAGAAGTGGATAAAGATGTGGTACATATATACAATGGAATTTTACTCAGCCACAAAAAAGAACAAAATAATGCCATTTGCAACAACATGAATGGACATAGAGACTGCCATACTAAGTGAAGTAAATCATACAGAGAAACACAAACATCATGTATTACTTATATGTGGAATTAATTAAACATGATACAAATGAACTTACTTACAAAACAGAAACCGACTCACAGATCTCAAAATCAAGTTTATGGTTACCAAAGGGGAAACATGGAGGGAAGTGATAAATTAGGAGATTAGGAGTAACATATACACACTACTATATAGAAAATAGATAACTAATAACCTACTGTGTAGTACAGGGAACTCTACTCAGTATTCTGTAATAACCTATATGGGAAAAGAATCTGAAAAAGAATGGAGAGATATATATATATAAAACGTATGACTGATTCACTGTGCTGTATACCTGAAACTAAAACAACATTGTAGGGCAACTATACTGCAATAAAAATTAAAAAAAGAAAAAAGTAACTACAAAATTAACTTGTGGTGTTTTTCTTACTTAATTGTGGGGAGGTATTATCAAGTTTTCTAACTTGATAACTGAATGGCTTTGCAATATTTTATTTTAGTAAAAATCTTTAAGATGGATTATATTGTAGAGATAGGATATAATCACTAATTGATTTGACAAGATCTAAGGTAATCTAAGTTCTCCTGAAGATACTTTAGAGTCTTTCTGAAACTCTTTTTCATTACATATTCTTGAAATCTTCTGCAGGGAGGAGGTGTTCATGATTGAACAATATGAATGAAATGTTTCTAATAAATATGGGAAAAATAAGTACCTATGTTATTATGAGCCATAAACCAAATGATATTCATTTGCTCATTTATTAATAATTATTAATTAAGCACCTAATCTAGGCAAGGTGTTAATTATAAGTATTGTGTGGAAAATTATGTTTTCATGTATGTTAAAATCCTTAAAAATCTGTAGGCATGTAAAATCTATAAGATTATAAAAAGTAAATCGACCAATTAGGCATATGAGATTAGTTTCATAAAGATGACGCAAAAATGTTGACAAATTTTCACCCTTTCCACATTTTGTAACCGTGCTATGTAAACACAGTTAACTTTTTGAAGAATTTGAGCCATATATTTAATTATATGGTTTTTATAGAATTTGTACCATGTTCCATTTAGTTATTTTATCAGTTTTATTAAAATTGATGATAGATTAAAGAATTTATTGTAAACAAAATCTATGAATGTGTTGTACACATTTTAAAGCTCTAATGCAAATTGGATATAAATTTTAAATTATTCAATATCCCAAGTGTATTGATACTTTTCTAATTATAAAACATCTTTCTCTAGGAACTTTTTAAAACTTATATTTAATTTTTCTACAGTTTTTTTGGTTAGGCAATATGACATGAAACTTTTTTTCTCAATTTTTCTTTGTTCTTATCTTTAATGTGCTTCTTTTTTATGTGACCTGTAGACATTTCCCCCCTAAATTCAATGTGAGAATCATAATCTTTTAATTTTAGTGTTCAGTTGGTTTACATTTCATATAATTACTGATAATATTTGAGTTGTTAGCTATAATTTTAATTTTTTACTTTGGGTGACACCTCGAGTGGAAAAAGATTATGGAAAACCAATCAAGGATTAAAAGGAGTAAATGATAGGTCTTTGTTAGTCTACCTCTGTTCTTACTTTGAGTATTCCCTGAAGCAGAGCCTGAGACAAAGTTTTGAATGCAAGTATTACTTTTTTTAGGGAGGTGATTCAATAAAACATCAGTAGGGTAGTGACATTGTAAGGCTGGGAAGGGAAAGATATGGAACATGGTCTTACCAAAACCTAAATAACTCTGCTAGTGTCAGAATTTCTTGCTTGAACCAGTTTGATTTCTCTCCTCTTTTAATTTTTCTCCTGAATGTATTCTTTCATATTCATATTCTGGATCCAAATAACACAGATTCTATGCACAGAAACTGAGCCAAGAGTTTAGTTGCTGCCTCCACAATGTTTTCTTGGTATGCTTAAATAAGGAACCCTTAAATACGGAGCTTCCTTCCCGGTCCCCACCCCCACCTCCCTCTGAGGACCACATCTATTACCATTAGTGTCAACAACCTTAAATTAGGCTCTCTCTTAGGTCATCAATAAACCAGTCTAAGGTCTTGTACTTTAGCAGTCCAACCAACCACTTTAAAAGAAGTAACCCATTTGTAGGTAGGGAAGGGTGTGAGAAAGTACCTCTTCTCAAAATAAGTTTGTCACAGCCTGTCCTTAACTCCAAGGAACAGACTAACTGTCATAGTATTGAGAAGCATCTGCTCATAAAAGCTTGCAGTTTCTTAGGCATTTATGGTCCTACTATTTCATTTTTTCCTGTAGTACCTGAAATTAGCAATGTATCTTCCTGACTACTGAGTACATAATCATGTCTAGACAGACCACGCTTCTGCTAGCATTTCTCACTGAAATAAAGTTCTTTTTATAGAATATTCTTAGGATTCAGTGATCACTTGATCTTGTTCTCCAACTATAAAGCTTCCTATAATTGTAGTCCTTGTTTTCTTTAATTTGTGAGTGAATAGGGAATATCTCCAGGTAGCATGGAAGAAAAAGTAGGACTTCCAATAATAAGAAAAAAACAAGTTTCACAGTCTTTTTCCTTCTCTTTTAAAGGTCTCATTATCACCACTGCTGCTAGCAACTGTCGGTAGAAATTTAATCTATTAACCTAACCCACAGGATTGGATAGTCAAATCAGACTCATCAATACCAAGCTTTACTAAATATTGTGAAAGATAAAATCTATCATAAGGCTTAGATTTTCCTCAGGTCCTTCTCACACAAACTCTGATCCTCCATCCCAGAAAAAAATGAGTTCTCTAATTGGGTTTCAAGGGATCATCACATACAGCAGCAGTAATTAAATTATGAAAGATGTTCATTTTATACTCCAGAGACTTGTATAGCTCTGACATTCTCCAGGGAACCATGTCTTACAGACCCTGAGTTCTATTAGATAATCCTTGGCCAGGAACATTCTCTAGGGCATTTTAGAGATACACTATCTTCCTCTTAGCAAGAATCAGCAGTCTCTTCACCCAGGTCATCTTCTTTCTTTTCTTTTCCTGGGGTATCCTACTGAAAAGAAGAATGAGTGGACCTTCCAGGTCAGCTCTTTGAACTCCTTTTTTTTCATTGCTTTTTCCTTCTGGCCATTGTTCCCTATCATTCCACTTAGTCAGTTTCCTCATAAGTTTAAATCTATTTTCTCCAAATTTCATTGGTGACACTTTTCCTTTATAATTTCCCTTCTTTTTTCTTGCTAACTCTGCTGTAGCCAATGGTTTGTTGGTCCAGAAGACAATATCATTCATCACACCAATATGAACTAACAGAAAACACTGATTGTCAAATAAAACTCACACAAATTAGAGATCTTACCCAGTACCAAGCCTTACTAATAATTTCAAAGATACAAGTGATCAAAAGGCATGGGTAAAGCAGGAAGAGGCCTGGGACATTCCACGTTTCCTAGGCCTCTGCTTCCTGCTTTGGACGCTATTGGACACACACATGCTTAATAGACCATATTAAAAGATCAAGTCTCTGTTAACTCAGTAGGTCATTATCTCACACAGCTGGGAACAC
This sequence comes from Hippopotamus amphibius kiboko, assembly GCF_030028045.1. NCBI lineage: Eukaryota > Metazoa > Chordata > Mammalia > Artiodactyla > Hippopotamidae > Hippopotamus > Hippopotamus amphibius. Next base: position 117,133,931 of record NC_080193.1, on the reverse strand, counting down.
TTAAGTTATGAACTATCATCATTTTATACATCCAAGACATAGCTTAAGTGCAATTCTCCTGGAAGTCATGCTTTATGTTCCATAGGTTCTAGGTGTGTTTACCATTGGAAATTCTAAGCTAAGTCTTATGGACTATATGTTTGTATCCTCCCAAAATTCATATGCTGAGAACCCACCCTTTAAGGGAATGGTATTAGGAGGTAGGGGATTTAGGAGATAATTAGATTTAGATGAGGTCATGAGTGTAGGGCCTCCATGATGGAATTAATCCTCTTAAAAGAGAAACAGAATAGAACTTGCTCTCTTTCTGATGTATGAGGATATAGCAAGAAGATGGCCATCTGTCAGCCAAGAAGAGGGGCCTCACCAAGAACCTGACACTGCTGTCGCCCTGATCTGAGACTTACAGCCTCCAGACCCGTGAGAAATAAACTTTTTTAAAAACATTCGGTCTATGATAATTTGTTATAGCAGCTCAAACTGAGACACTAGGAATAGGCTGCTTAGAGCATTTCTTCGATATGGACTTTTTTTCTATTAAATAACCTTAGTCTATTAGTCTAGACTTCAAATTATCAAATTTTTAACAAATTAGATTGGATTGCCTGTGTGCCTTTTTTTCCCTGAGAATTTTCTTCAGTAAGTAGCTTATCATTAAAAGAGCAATTAATTCCTTTCAAATTTAAATTGGCTGTCAATAGATATTACTAAATCTTATGTGCCTTTCATTATCCCCCCACTGCCAACTCATAAACTATGAGAGAAAAGGAGACACACTCTCTGTTCATTACATAATTATGTTACTTTTTTGCTAATAATAAAAATATATACATTTGATCCTAAAATTTTATGTATAAATCCCAAAGAAATGCTCTAGGTACTTTTGCAGTCATTTACAATCGCAGAGAGGCAGAAATTTTGAGCTGCTTTCTCTATATATTCCCAACTGATGCTGAATGAGGCAACATTCTGCTTTCTTGTTTCAGTTCTCATACTGTAAACAAATGTTCTTTTCAAGATTTATTTAGTGCCACTGGTTTTGCATTTTTGTGCTTTTTGCTATTTAAAATGCCCCAAGCATAGTGTTGACATGCTGTCTAGTGTTGGTAGGCACAAGAAGACTGTGACAGGCCTTATGGAGAAAATACATAATTTAGATAAGCTTTGTTCAGGCATGAGTTATAACGTTGTTGCCTGTGAATTCAACGTTAATGAATCAATGATATATCGAGAAGAACAAAGAAGAAATTCTCTAAATGTGCATAAGGCCACTTCAGAAAGTATTAAAGTAACATCTATAGTTTATGACAAAGCTATGGAAAAGATGGAAAAGTGGCCAAATTTGTGGATTCATGAGATGGCAACCAGTTTAAAAAAACCATAGCAATGATGCTGAGAGCCAAAGAATTTTATAGTCTCATGTTCTGATTTAATAGAACTGAGATGGTAATAAGAATCTTTATATTTAGGTAGCAGAATGGATAATGCAGATACAGGCTAATCCCTCTTTGAAAAACAGTAAAAAAAAAACCAATAGAAATGCAGCTATTTTCAATTTAAGGACTTTTTTGTTTGTTATAAATCAAACATTAAAACTATTAGAGTGACATTATGAAGCACTAGTATTTCAAAATATCACTGAGGATTCCAATCTAGCTGGTCACAGGAAGATACTGATTTCCTCTCCAAAACTCTCACAGCATTTTATACAAAAAAAAAAAAAAAAAAGAAGAAAGAAGTGTGATTGCTCCTATAATGTTTGAAATAGTCATGAAGAAACTTGATACTTATTCAGTCATGTTTTCCTCTAAATCTGTATTCCTTTATACTGGTAGCAACCTAACCAAGGGTTGGTTCCCAAGACTGTGTATTAATTTCTTTGCAGAAAATGTGGAGAAAGTGGCAAATTTTATACATTTTAAAATTTTTAATACTTTACATTTTAAAAAATACTTTAAAAATTATTGGTGCTTATTTGGGTGGGGTTTACACACAACTGAAGTTCTGACTATGGTTGTAACCATATAAGTTTTATGGAATTATAATGATTTTACACATTAACATAGTTGTAAAGAATGCTAAAGTCAAGATAATGTTTAAAGTTTTGCAGTTTTTTAAACACATTTTCAAAATGTTTTTTATTGTTAGCCATTATTTTTAGGAATAATGTAAGATTAGTTTATTAATATTGGCATCAATTGGAATATGGAGATTAGTATATATCTTTTTTGTCTAACATAATCATTTAGGGGCATTAATGTTTAATTTTATATATACATAACTGAAATTCCAGTGATAAACAAAATTGACTATTTTGCTATATATAGTTATATCTTAGCATTTTGATTTATTATCCAGGACAGAGTAATTCAGTATTTTCCTTTATCATGTGTTTTGAATACAACGTGTTCACATTTGCTGCTTACATTTCTGCAAGGACTTTCCACCATCTGTACTCTATAGTTGTTGAAAATGTTAAACCCAAAGGGGAATAAAAACAATAATCATTAACAAGAAACAACAATAAAGAATCTAAATTTGCAAGCTCAGAATTTGCCTAGTTTATGATTAATGAAGGCAAATATATACTGAAAGCTGATTATGTGTTTCATTTTATGTGATGCCTAAGGGGCTACGGCTTAAGAAAAGCAGTACTGGAATACCTCAAATCTCAGTACAAGTTTAATTTGTTTTCCCACTTGCATTGATTTTTGGATAGTATCTAGCAAATGGAATCAGCAATAATAAGTGCATTTTATACTAAGTGCATTTTGAGCAATTTGTATATATCTATCTCCTAGTCCCCCAAATTAGCATTGTTTCATCTAGTAAAACTATGACACCTGGATTCTAACATTAATAAACACTCTAGAGGACAAATAAAAATGTATCACCATGCAATTCCTGAGTCTTTTTACAAGTTCTAATTCAATTCCTCAGGTTTTGTTTGTTTGGTTGGTTGATTGTTTTGTAAGCTCTAATGTCTTTTGAATATTTCCTCTGGTTTTATTTATTCAAAAAATTACAAAATTTGTCATACATAAACACCTCAAGATTTCCTTCACAGTAGTTTTCTTTTTTCCCAACTGCCAATATGTGATTTACCCATCAAAAAAAAAAGTTATAGGTAGTTTTATTTTTTAAATTGTATAAATCTAAGAATGGAATCATGACTGGTTTGAGATTTTCACTTGTTCACTTCATCTTATCTAAAAGAAACCTAAACTTTTGCTTATATTTAATATTAATATATTGATTTTTGTTATTGGTTTGCATTATTAACCTAGATAGACATTATAAAATTTATACTTATCTCTGATCCTATTTTTTTATGCCTGTAAACTCCTAAAAGCCCATGTTCTAAACTGCAACTAAGTGTTCTTCTTAATAGTTTCCTTTAATAGTTTAGAGAGCCCAACATTTAAAATTTATATTTAACTTGGTAAAATATTAAAAATTGGGGAGTTTGTATGAAAAATACATGGGAATAGTTGATCTACCATGTTGTATTAGTTTCAGGTGTACAGAAAAGTGAATCAGTTATACAGATACATAGATCCATTCTTATTTTTAGATGCTCCTCCCACATAGGCCATTAAAGAGTATTGAGTAGAGTTCCCTGCACTATACAGTAGGTCCTTATTAGATATCTACTTTATATATAGTAGTGTGTATATGTAAATCTCAATCTCCCAATTTACCCCTCCCCTCCCCCTCACTCCCTGGTAACTATAAGTTTGTTTTCTACATCTGTAACTCTATTTCTGTTTTGTAGATAAGTTCATCTGTACCCTTTTGTTAGATTCCACATATAAGTGATATCATATGATATTTGTCTTTCTCTTTCTGACTTACTTCACTTGGTATGACAATCTCTAGGTAGATCCATGCTGCTGCAAATGGTATTATTTCATTCTTTTTTATGGCTGAGTAATATTCCATTGTATATATGTACTACATCTTCTGTATCCATTCTTCTGATGATAGACATTTAGATTGTTTCCATGTCCTGGCTATTGTAAATAGTGCTGCAATGAACATTGGGGTGAGTATATCTTTTGGAATTACGGTTTTCTCTGGGTATATGCCTAGGAGTGGGATTACTGGATCATATGGTAGCTCTATTTTTAGTTTTTTAAGGAACCTCCATACTGTCCTCCACAGTGGCTGTAACAATATACTATTATTGACGTTTCTCTTTTTAAGTTTAATGTTATTTCAAAATATATAAGTAAAAGAACAAGTAAGTTTCAGGAGCTGAGCATTTCAAGCAATTAAAATGGAGGAAAAATCATTGTAGTTTATGTCAGAGAATTAAGAAATAAGGCACTGAATGTATTGACCACATGGACTCTGAAAACATGCAAGATGGTGACACATGTTTAATAGGGATCAAAATAGCAAGCCAGGTCCAATGTCCTTAATGAATGTGGAGAGATGAGTGGGAGTAGATAAAACAGGAAGTGTTTAAGATTATTTGAAAAAAGTTACACATTGCTAAAAAATAAATATTTATGATTAGAAAGAGACAAAAAATGGGTTTTTCTTTCAACGGAGAGTCAATTTTCAATTAAGGTAAGTGACAGAACATTCAGTAAAATAAAATTGTACTGGGAATTTTTTTTCACAAACTCCTAAGAATTATCTTTCTAATTGCTTTTTACACAATCCATGACAGGATCATCAAAAATATTTTCTTGGAAATAGGCAGCATATATGTAGAATAATAGAATAGAATTTAGGTGCTTAGGATAAGTACTGGTCATGATTTTTTCCCCAATTACATTAGTGTTTAAAGTGCTAATGATGCAAGATGTAATTCCTAATGTGGTTTGAATTTTTTAAATGTTTGAAAAGTGAACTGCTCCAAAAAAGGAAAAAAACAAAACAAAACAAAATCTTTGTATTGTTGCAGAGGATTTAAGTGAAAGAACTTGAAAGGGATAGGTATCACTTAAGGGAATGGTGTTTTGCCAAAAGCCTGCTTTCGGTTTGAAGGTTAGTTGGATTCACTGGCAAAATAACCATTCGTTTTACACAAACAAAACAGCCTTAATCAATTCTTTAATGAAAGGTGATTTAACTTAATTTCAATAAACAAAAATTAAAAGGAAAGAGGTAAGAATATTAGAGAAACATAACAGGGTATACATCACCGAACTGGGCTAACACCTACTTCCAGATCCTACTAGCAGTGGGGAAGTCCCAAGTAACAGCAATCTGGAGCCCCAGTTGGGAAGGGTCCCAGGCAATGCATCCACTCCATGAGTGAGACTTCAGATTCGAGTTCTGGGGGCTTCTGCTTATAATTCCAGGCTGTAAACTGATACGATCAGTTTGCAAGCAAAAAGGCAGCTCAGGATGCACTTTTAACAATGTTGTTGGTTTCATCATGTGAGTCACAAGATTTTCGAGACCCTGGGGGACTGGTCATGTCCCCAAGGCTCAAGAAATTCCAAGACTCACTCCCTTTCTTAACAAAAGCACCACTTGACTTGCTAGCAGCAATTGTTAGGTGTGTAAGCAGGTGCACAGTCCAGACAGAGTCCCCTGAAGCCTGAACAAGCCTATTTTACTAGCTTCCCCAACAAATGGATTAGTAAGGAAAGGGAGAGAAGAATGTGGATGATAATTCAAAAGAGGGCAGATACTTAGACGACTGATTTTTAAGTTCATTGGATAAAAAAGGACATGTGGAAGTCAGCTAAACTTAAGGTTCTATGTAAGTTTGGTATAAAGTTTATTCAGTATAAAGTTTATTTATTTACGTGGATCAACCTGGGATCTAATATCCTGTTATGTAGATATGTCCACTAATTTTGCCGCTCTGAGATTATTTTCAGGAAATTCAGTTATGTATATGATGACAGGCTCAGTAAATCACAAATGTAAATTTATTGCAGTATTCTATTTCCTGAGTTTTCTGTTTCCATGTTGTCATACCTAACCCACTGGCTAAGGAGTGTGATTAATAAGGTGATTCCAAAAGACCATTTAAGAGTTTGAGAAACCTTGTAGTTATTTTATGTATAAGTTGCTTAGAATCATCAGGGATGATTAAATTATACACATAAACTCCAAACATGGATGATTTGTATTTTTACCTGGAGTCATTAACAGAGTATATTTCTACTGGAAAAGACAATAAGTATATGAAAGGTGAGAGTGTGAAGAGCATGATCAAAATATAATTAGTTTCCCAGCACTATTATTTATTGTAATACTGAAAGAAATAATCCAGTATTTGGTGGCTATTTCATCAGTAACTTAAAAATACTTTTCAATAAATTTGGACCAAATTATTTCAGGATCCTATATATATTTGACATCATTTAAAGTTATGTTTCAGAAAAAAAAAAGATGGCAGCGAAGTAGAGGGACGTGGAATGCATCCCTCTCCACAGATGCATTGGGAATGCACGAAAGGATGCAATAATTCCCATAGAGAACCAGCTGAACACAAGCAGATGGCCTCGGACACCAGAAAGGACCGAAAGGAGCCCGACATAACCGGTAGGGAGGCATCTACGAGGGCTCAAAGAGGGTGAAGCGGCGGAGCTGCGGCAGACGGGAGGGAGTGAGAAACGTACGGAGGGTCCACAGCGCAGCTTAGCGTTCCCGGACCGAGACGTGGATCCACAGCTAAACAGAGGGTCCAGGAGCAGGAGCATGGGAACCAGAGAGCTGGTTCAGGGTGAGAAACATTGTTGCCAGTAAGGTAATGGACCGAGAGGACAGGACGGAAGAGGTCCACAGCAAGGAGTGCCCATCCCTAAGTGCTGCCCGGCCACGATGGCGGCTGGAAGCTGCAGGCTCACGGGCGGGGGGGGGGGGGGGGGGGGGAGGAGCCGCACACATAGCCTCTCTCTCTCTTTCGGCGCCTCTGCAACAGGCAGTGGAGAGATGCCCTTGGGCCACCTAAGTGCTCAGGGATAACAAGCACCCTCAGGCACTCGGGCGGGGCTAGATTAAAACCCCTTGGAAAGCTGGCAGCAGGGAGGCTGCTGAGAAACAACAACAACAACAACAACAACAAAAACCCGAGAGAGGCCCAGCTCTAAGACTTTCTGTTTACGCCTGAGCCACGGGCGTCCCTCTGCAACAGGCACCTCCAAGCCAGACTGAAACAACAGTGCGCCACTGCTCACTCACTCCCAGGAGAAGGAGCCACTATTGTACCCTCTCCCTCTCCACATACCGTCGCTTACAGACGAACAATAAAGGAACCTCTGCTGGTCACAGAATAATGCAAAAAAACCCAAGGTGAGTAGAAGGACACCTACAGCTGAGACTCTAAGGAAACAGAAATATTAGTATCAATTCCTATTGAACTGGTCCATTCTGGGATCAGTTCTGGATTTTTTTTTTCTTTTTCTCTCTTTTTTTTTTTTTTTCTTTATTAAATACAATCTTAGCCCTAAGGGATCTACAAGTTTTATAACATAATTTTTAATGATTTTTTTTTTTTTTGCCTTTTTATATACTTCTATATCTAGCTAAGTTTTTGGTAGTACGGACAATATATCTCTCATACTTTCCTTTCATCCCTATCTTTTATACATTTCTATTCCTTTGTTTTTATTTGCATATTTCCAACCACACTACGCTCTTCTGTTCCCCTTTCTTCCAGCCATTTTAAGTTTATTTTATCTTAACATACTTATAAGCAACACTATCGATCTTCTCAGACCCCTTGCTCTAGCCTCCAGATGACGCACCGCCTTGGTATTTAATATTAGTTTTTTGTCTTTATCTTAGTCTTTAGTACAGTTGTCTAATTTCATTCGCAGAATCTCCATTCCCTCTGGTGGTACTCTGGCTCTTTTCTATATTTGATCCTAGCTTACAAAATCTCCCTGGATTAGTGTTTGTATGTGTAAGGTGTTATTTGTTTGTTTGTTTGCTTTTGCTTTTGTCTCTGATTTGTTCTGTTTCAGGTGTCAATTTCTGTTGGGTTTCTCTCTGAATATCTGATAGCACACTGGGGTTCTGTCAGGTCTTTCTAGAGCCTTATGTCCTAACGGATTCAGTAATTGTGTGTCTCATACATGCATGTGTTTCCTAGACTTAATATTTGTTTAATCCAATACTTGGACATTAGTCTGAGGCTTGGACAGTCTTATATAAACACCTCTATCACCAGGACAAGCAACCCCAAAAGTTTGGACAACCATGAGGAAACAAAGAAACAGCATGCAGGCAAAGGAGCAGGAAAAAAACCCGCAAGACCAAATAAATGAGGAGGAAATAGGGAAAATGCCTGAAAAAGAATTTAGAGTAATGATAGTAAAAATGATACAAAATCTCGATAACAAAATAGAGAAAGTACACGAAACAGTTCATAAGAACTCAGAAAAAAAACACCAATGGATAACAAAATATCTGAAATTAAAAATACTCTAGATGCTATAACCAGCAGAATGACTGAGGCAGAGGAACGAATAAGTGAGTTGGAAGATAGGATGGGGGAAATAACTGCCACAGAGCAGGAAAAAGAAAAAAGAATAAAAAGAATAGAAGACAGTCTCAGAGACCTCAGTGACAACATTAAGCATACCAACATTCGAATTATAGGCATCCCAGAAGAAGAAGAAAACAAGAAAGGGACTGAGAAAATATTTGAAGAGGTTATAGTGGAAAACTTCCCCAACATGGGAAAGGAAATAATTCACCAAGTCCAAGAAGCACAGAGAGTCCCATACAGAATAAACCCAAGGAGAAATACACCAAGGCACAAATTAATCAAACTAATGACAATTAAACACAAAGAAAAAATATTAAAAGCAGAAACAGAAAAGCAATAAACAACATATACGGAAAAACCCATAAAGGATAACAGCTGACCTTTCTACAGAAACTCTGCAGGCCAGAAGGGAATGGCAGGATATACTGAAAGTCCTGAAAGAGAGAAACCTACAGCCAAGAATACTCTACCCAGCAAGAATCTCATTCAGATTTGAGGGAGAAATCAAAAGCTTCACAGACAAGCAAAAGGAAAGAGAATTCAGCACCACCAAACCAGCCTTACAACAAGTGCTAAAGGAACTTCTGTAAGTAGGAAACATAAGAAAAGGAAAACACCTACAAATACAAACCCAAAACAATTAAGAAAATGGTAATTGGAACACACATGTCAATAATCACTTTAAATGTAAATGGATGAAATGCTGCAACAAAAGACTCAGACTGGCTGAATGGATACAAAAACAAGACCCTTCTATATGCTGCCTACAAGAAACCCACTTCAGACCAAGGGATACATATAGACTGAAAGGAAAGGGATGGAAAAAGATATTCCATACAAATGGAAGTCAAGAGAAACCTGGAGTGGCAATACTCTTATCAGACAAATTAGACTTGAAAGTAAAGACTATTGCAAGAGACAAGAAAGGACACTACAAAATGATCAAGGGATCCATCCAAGAAGAACATATCACAATGGTAAATGCCTATGCCCCCAATATAGGAGCACCTCAATACATAAGGCAAATGCTAACAGCTATAAAAGGGGACATCGACAGCAACACAATAATAGTGGGAGACTTGAACACCCCACTTACATCAATGGACAGATCATCCAAACAGAAAATAAATAAAGACACACAAGCTTTAAATGACACATTAGACCATCTCGACTTAATTGATATTTATAGTACATTCCATCCAAAAATGACAGAATACACTTTCTTCTCAAGTGCACACAGAACATTTTCCAGGATAGATCACATCTTGGGTCACAAATCAAACCTCAGCAAAGTCAAGAAAATTGAAATCATATCAAGCATCTTCTCAGACCACAAAGCCATGAGACTAGATATCAATTACAGGAAAAAAACTGCAAAAAATACAAACACATGGAGACTAAACAATTCACTCTTAAACAACCAAGAAATCACTAAAGAAATCAAAGAGGAAATCAAAAATTAGCTAGAAACAAATGACAATGAAAACACAACAACCCAAAACCTATGAGACGCAGCAAAAGCAGTTCTAAGAGGGAAGTTTATAGCAATACAGTCCTACCTCAAGAAACAAGAAAATGATCGAATAAACAACCTAACCTTACACCTAAAACAACTAGAGAAAGAAGAACAAAGAAATCCCAAAGTGAGCAGAAGGAAAGAAATCATAAAGATCAGAGCAGAAATAAATGAAAAAGAAAGGAAGGAAACCATAGCAAAAATAATAAAACTAAAAGCTGGTTCTTTGAGAAGATTAACAAAATTGATAAACCATTAGCCAGACTCATCAAGAAAAAATGGGAGAAGATGCAAATCAACAGAATTAGAAATGAAAAAGAAGTAACAACGGACACCGCAGAAATACAAAACATCATGAGAGACTACTACAAGCAACTCTATGCCAATGAATTGGATAACCTGGAAGAAATGGATACATTCTTAGAAAAATACAATCTTCCAAGACTGAACCAGGAAGAAATAGAAACTATGAACAGACCAATCACAAGTACGGAAATTGAGGCAGTGATTAAAAATCTCCCAACACACAAAAGCACAGGACCAGATGGATTCATGGGCGAATTCTATCAAACATTTCGAGAAGAGCTAACACCTATCCTTCTCAAACTCTTCCAAAATATTGCAGAAGGTGGAACACTCCCAAACTCATTCTATGAGTCCACCATCACCCTGATACCAAAACCAGGCAAAGATGTCACAAAACAAGAAAACTACAGACCAATATCACTGATGAATATAGATGCAAAAATCCTCAACAAAATACTAGCTAACAGACTCCAACAGCACATTAAAAAAATCATACACCATGATCAAGTGGGGTTTATCCCTGGGATGCAAGGATTCTTCAATATATGCAAATCAACCAACGTGATACATCATATCAACAAATTGAAGGATAAAAACCATATGATCATCTCAATAGATGCAGAAAAAGCTTTTGACAAAATTCAACATCCATTTATGATAAAAGCTCTCCAGAAAATGGGCATAGAAGGAAATTACCTCAACATAATAAAAGCCATATATGAGAAACCAAAAGCCAACATCATTCTAAATGGGGAAAAACTGGAAGAATTCCCTCTAAGAACAGGAACAAGACAAGGGTGTCCACTCTCACCACTATTATTCAACATAGTTTTGGAAGTTTTAGCCACAGCAATCAGAGAAGAAAAAGAAATAAAAGGAATCCAAATTGGAAAAGAAGAAGTAAAATTGTCACTATTTGCAGATGACATGATATTATACATAGAAAACCCTAAAGACTCTACCAGAAAACTGCTAGCACTCATTGATGAGTTTAGTAAAGTAGCAGGATACAAAATTGATGCACAGAAATCTCTTGCATTCCTATACACTAACAACGGAGGAGCAGAAAGAGAAATTAAGGAAGCTCTCCCATTCACCATTGCAACAAAAAGAATAAAATACCTAGGAATAAACCTGCCTAAGGAGGCAAAAGATCTGTATGCAGAAAACATTAAGACATTGATGAAAGAAATCAAAGATGACACAAACAGATGGAGGGACATACCATGTTCCTGGATTGGAAGAATCAACATCGTGAAAATGACTGTCCTACCCAAAGCAATTTACAGATTCAATGCAATCCCGATCAAATTACCAATGGCATTTTTCACAGAACTAGAGCAAGAAATCTTTCGATTTGCATGGAAATGCAAAAGGCCCCGAATAGCCAAAGCAATCTTGAGAAGGAAAAATGGAGTTGGTGGAATCAGGTTTCCTGACTTCAAGCTATACTACAAAGCCATAGTGATCAAGACAGTATGGTACTGGCACAAAAATAGAAAGGAAGATCAATGGAATAGAATAGAGAACTCAGAAGTAAGCCCAAACACATATGGGCACCTTATCTTTGACAAAGGAGGCACGGATATACCATGGAAAAAAGATAGCCTCTTCAATAAGTGGTGCTGGGAAAATTGGACAGCAACATGTAAAAGAATGAAATTAGAACACTTCCTAACACCATACACAGAAATAAACTCCAAATGGATTAAAGACCTACATGTAAGGCCAGACACTATCAAACTCCTAGAGGAAAACATAGGCAGAACACTCGATGACATCCATCAAAGCAAGATCCTTTTTGACCCACCTCCTAGAATCATGGAAATAAAATCAAGAATAAGCAAATGGGACCTCATGAAACTTAAAAGCTTTTGCACAGTGAAAGAAACCATAAACAAGACTAAAAGGCAACCCTCAGAATGGGAAAAAATAATTGCCTATGAAACAACAGACAAAGGATTAACCTCCAAAATATACAAGCAGCTCATGAAGCTTCATACCAAAAAAGCAAATAACCCAATCCACAAATGGACGGAAGACCTAAATAGACACTTCTCCAAAGAAGACATACAGATGGCCAACAAACACATGAAAAGATGCTCAACATCACCAATCATCAGAGAAATGCAAGTCACAATGAGGTATCACCTCACGCCGATCAGAATGGCCATCATCACAAAATCTGGAAACCAAAAATGTTGGTGAGGGTGTGGAGAAAAGGGAACTCTCCTGCACTGTTGGTGGGAATGTAAGTTGGTACAGCCACTATGGAAAACAATTTGGGGTTTCCTTAGAAAACTACAAATAGTACTACCATATGATCCAGTAATCCCACTCCTGGGCATAAACCCAGAGAAAACCATAATCCCAAAAGAAACATCTACCATAATGTTTATTGCAGCACTATTTACAATAGCCAGGACATGGAAGCAACCGAAATGCCCATCAACAAATGAATGGATAAAGAAGATGTGGCCTATATATACAATGGAATATTACTCAGCTATAAAAAGGGATGAGATGGAGCTATATGTAATGAGGTGGATAGAACTACAGTCTGTCATACAAAGTGAAGTAAGTCAGAAAAAGAAAGACAAATATTGTATGCTAACTCACATATACGGAATCTAAAAATGGTACTGATGAACTCAGTGACAAGAACAAGGTCACAGATACAGAGAATGGACTGGGAAACTCGAGGTTTGGGAGGGTGCGGGGTTGAAGGGGAAGCTGAGACAAAGCTAGAGAGTAGCACAGACATATATATATTACCAACTGTAAAATAGATAGTCAGTGGGAAGTTGTTGTATAACAAAGGGAGTCCAACTCGAGGATGGAAGATGCCTTAGAGGACTGGGGCGGGGTGGGTGGGGGGGACTCGAGGTGGGGGGAGTCAAGGAAGGAAGGGAATACGGGGATATATGTATAAAAACAGATGATTGAACTTGGTGTACCCCCCAAAAATAATAAATAAATAAATAAAATTAAAGTTATGATTCATTCAAATCACTTTATATATTTTACACAAATTAAATCAGAATAATAAAGTACCAAGTTGAAGCACACAATATACTTTAGCAGGATTTATGCTTAAGAATATATGACATTTGAAGAGTGACGATAATTTTAAAATGATGTTTTAAGCTTTTACAAAAAGGAACACAGGAAAATTAGATTATTGTTTTGTGCACAAAACAAATTATTTCTATTTATTTCACTTAAAATATCCTTCGAACAATGATACACGCAAAACTGGGATATATCTCACATTATGTTGAGCTAAAAAAGCCAGAGACAAAAGAATACATCATTCATAATTCCACTCAGATGAGGTTCAGGAACAGGCTAAACCAATCGAATGTGATGCAAATTTAAATCATGGTACCCTCTGAGGGGGATAATGTTGACTAGGGTGGGGCACATGGCATCTTCTGTGATGTTGGGAGGTGTTCCATCTGGGTGGTGGTTACAAGTGCACACACACACCCATATTAAAAATTTGAGCCCTATTTTAAATAAATAAATAAACAAATAAAATATCCTTTAATACTGTACAATAAAATGCATGAATCTTAAATTTGCTGAGACTGTTTTTTACATATGATGCTTTTATGTAACTATGACCTGTCAAGATACAAAATATTTTCAGCATCTCAGAAAGCTCTTACATGCCACTTCCCAGGATTCTCCTCCCCTGCCCAAAGATACCACTATTTTGATATCTATCATGTATCATGAAAGGCATAAGTATTTTTTGAGATATTGCTATGCATATATAGCTTTAAATTTTTCTGAAATATGGCTCCTTAGATTAAAACTGATATTAAAAATCTGGAAAGAAAATTTAAAAGAACATATATAAAATAAAACATTGGCAAGTGAAAAATTCTAAGAAAACTGAAATTCAGAAAATGAAGTTTCTAGTCTTCCTCGTTGAGATAGAGGTGAGATTATGAAGGGCATCCACCTTTATTCCCTGGTTAAATTCTAGAAGATAAATTTGATCTTTCCTTATTGAAAAGGAAAAGATTTTAGGTCACATTTTTTAACTCATGTTTTGAATGAGGTCAGGAGGGTAACAGTTTAACACATGTTAAGAGTTATTTAAATGAGCATTTTCACATTTTACCTGATCCAGGATGTCCCTTGGTAAATTTTTTCAAGACAATTCTTATCAAAGCAGCTTATGAAATATAAATGTTGAGTATACATAAATTTGTTAACTAAACAATATAATTATGCATTTGAAGTTATCCTTATTACATAATATTTTAAAGAGTATTGATCTCCGTATCAAGCAGTGTCTTAGCCCCAGACTTACTATAACAGCTTGGCCAAGTAATTTAATATCACTAAATCTGAACCTCCTTATCCAGATAAGGGAGATAACAGAAACTACTTTATAGAATACTTGCGTGAATTCAATGAGAACACTCAATAATGCACTTAGCATTTTACCAGAAACTCCATTGCCACCTAGTAATTGTTAACTATTGTGAATTCATGTTTCAGCTTCCTTTTAACTCTATTAATTAAAATATCATCTCTAATATAGTAGCTGTGTAATAAACATTTTGAGGATATATTACATGTTAAATTTACTTTTAAAGTACATTTAGGAAGCAATAGTATCAGAATTGCATAGTAAGACGTTGAAAAGCCACTCCTCCATAAAAGCAGTAAACACAATGCCAGAAATGTCAAAATCAACTTTTTCAGAACATTGAAAATGAATTACACACTTGTAAAAATCTGAATAGTACTTGTGTAAGAAAAATAGCCATATCTCAGTAAGGACAACAAGCTTTGTTTAATTATTTACACTGTTCCTATTCCCTCTCTCCCTAACTTGATTTATGTGTGAAAACAGTCTTCGCAACTGTTCTTAGTATAACGCCAACAGCCTAGCAGCTGCTGGAGGAGGCAAAACAGATTTGGAGGTCCACAAAAGCCCCATTCCCAAAGAACTGTATCCATCTGATGTCTTTGCTCATTAGAAAGCTCCATTCTCATGGTTTCTCTTAGCTGACCTGACTCAGAGCCACTCTGAACATACAGCCTATCCTCCTGTTATTTGTCAAAATTAATTAAAATAAAAATCTTCTGCACAGCAAAAGAAACCAACAAAACAAAAGGCAACCTAATGAATGGGAGAAAATATTTGCAAATCATGTCTCTCATGAGAGGCTAATATCCAAAATATACAAAGAACTCATACAACTCAACATCAAAAACACAAACAATCTGATTTAAAAAATGAGCAGAGGAATTGAATAAACATTTTTCCAAAGAAAACATATAGATGGCCAACAGACACATGAAAAGATATTCAACATCAGTAATAATCAGAGAAATACAAATCAAAACCACAATAAGATATCACCTCACAACTGTCAAAATGGCTGTTATCAAAAACACAACAAATAGTAAGTGTTGGTGAGAATGCAGGAAAAGGAAACCCTCATGCCCTGTTGGTAGGAATGTACATTGATGCAGCCACTATGAAAAAAAGCATGGAGATTCCTCAAAAGATTAAAAATAGAACTACCATATAATCCAGTAATCCCATTTCTGGGTATTTTCCCAAAGAAAACAAAAGCACTAATTTGAAAAGATATATGCACCCCAATGTTCACTGCAGCCTTATTCACAATAGCCAAGTTATGGAAACAATCTAAGTGTCCACACATAGATGAATGGATTAAGAAGATGTGGTGTATGTGTATGTATGCATGCACGCACACACAATGGAATATTACTCAACCATAGAAAAGAATGAAATCTTGCTATCTGTGATAATATGATTCAACCTAGAGCATACTAATAAAAGTGAAATAAGCCAAACAGAGAAAGACAAATACCATCTTATTTTACTTATATGTGAAATCCAAACAACAAAACAAATGAACAAATATAATAAAGCAGAAATAGAGTCACACATACAGAGAACAAATAGGTCGTTGCCAGAGCAGATGGGGTAGGGGAATGAGTAAAATAGGTGAGGAAAATTAAAGTGTACAAACATCCAGTTACAAATGGATAAGTGACAGGGATGAAATGTACAGTGTGGGTAATATAGTCAATAATAAGTTAATAACTTTGTATGGCAATGGATATTAACTAGACTTTCATGGTGATCATTTTGTAATGTATAGAAATATCAAATCAGCATGTTGTGCACCAAGAAGTTGCATAGTGTTGCAGGCAATAATACTTCAAAAAACAAACTCATAGAAAAAGAGATCAGATTTGTAGTTAGTAGAGGTAGGGGATGGGGAAGGAGGAGGAGTGCATAAAGGTGGTCAAAAGGTACAAACTTCCAATTATAAGATAAATAAGTACTGGGGATGTAATGTACAACATGGTTAATATAATTAACAATGTGTATGTTATATAGGAAAATTGTTAAGACAGTAAATCCTAAGGGTTTTCTACAAAAGGAAAAAGTATTATTTAAAAATTAACTAAAATAAAGTTAGCCAGCAACAACAAGATGACCAAAAAAAAAGCTGACCACAAGGAATAATAATAAATTAAAGATTGAAAAATGAAATGTCCATAGGGAATTTTGGCAATTTCTGACATATTGTTGGGAATCTAGAAGGTAAAAAAATACACAGGGATATGCAATTGCCCATGAAAGACCTTAGAAGACTCTAAATTCTAACCTCTGGCTGACTTTGAGTATCTGTATAAGCATAAAATGAAGGCTAAAGCAGACTAAGTAAATAGATAATAAAAGACATGCCATGTAAATCGCACACAAAAGAGAACTAGGGTGACTATACTCATATCAGACAAAAAGAGTTTAAGATGATAATGTTAGAGACAAAGAGGGATATTTTATGATGATAATGGAATCAATTATCAAGAAAACATAAGAATTATAAACATATATGCACCTAAGAACAGAATCCAAAAATACATGGAACAGAAAAAGAAAGAATTGAAGATAGAAAACAGATAATTCCACAATAATAGCTATGTACTTTAATATTTTGCCTTCAATAGTGGATAGAATAATCCAGCAGAAGTTCAGTACTATACACCAATTAAGGTTGACAGACAAAAAAAAACTTCATTCAACAACAGCAGATACGAACTCTAATCAGATGCACACGAAGCATTCACCAGGGTAGAGAGAAGACAGCCATCTATAGTAGACTCCACTCAATAACAGCAGAATAGACACTTTTCTCAATCCCCAGGACTGACCATACTTTAGCTCACGAAAAAAACTTCAACACATTTTAAAGGATTTAAATCATACAAAGTATATATTCTGATAACAATGGGATAAAATTAGAACTCAATATTTGAAGAACATTTTGAAAGTAACAAATATGTGGAAATTAAAAGGACACTCCTAAGTAAACAATGGGTCAAAGAAGAAATCAAAAAAAGGCTATTAGAAAATACTTTGAGATTAAAAGAAAAGGAAAACTCAATATACCAAAACTTATATGATGCCATGAAAACAGTGCTTAGAAGAAAAATTATATGTGTAAATGCTTTAAAAAGAGGAAAGATTTCAAATTGGTAACTTAACGTTCCACTTTAAGAAAACAGGAGAAGATGAGAGTAAACACAAGGCAAGCATAAGAGAGAAAATAATAAAGACTATAGCAGAAATAAATGAAATGGAGATTGGAAAAACAACAGAGAAAATCAAAGAAACAAACAGCATTTTTTTAAAAAGATCAGTCAAAATTCATATGAAACTTTAGTAGGACTGATCAAAAAAAGAGAGAGAAGACTAAAAATCAACTATACTCCAATAAAAATTAATTTAAAAAAATCAGGAGTAAAAGAGGTGGCATTACTACTAACTTGCTTAAATAAAAAATAATGTAAAGGAATATTATGAACTATTGTATGCTAACAAATTAGATAACCTACTGGAATTGGAAAAATTCTTCAAAAGACAGAGACTACCAAAAATTATCAACAGAAAGAGAAAATCTGAATTGACTTATAATAAGTAAAGAGATTAGTAGTCAAAACATCCCACAAAGAAAAGCTCGGGCCTGGATGGCTTCATGGGTGAATTGTACCAATAAGTAAAGAATTAACACCAATTCTCTGAATGCCCTTCAAAAATGTAGAACACTTAAAAACTCATTCTATGTGTATTATGTGCCTTACCCTTATATGAAAATAAGACAAGGCCATCACAAGTAACTTCAACCACAGATCAAGTCCCTAATGAATATAAATACAAAAATCCTCAACAAAATATTAGCAAACATAATCCCACATGAATTTAAGACTGGTTTAACATATAACAATTAACCAGCATAACTCAACATATTAACAGAATAAAGGTCAAAAACAGCATGATTATCTCAACAGATGCAGAAAAACTTTTTGATAAAGTCTAATACCCCTGATGATTAAAAAAAAAAAATTCCACACATTAGGAATATATGCAAACTTTCACAACATGTTAAGGGCCATCCAAAAACAAAAAGAAAGAAAGAAAAAAAACTACAGCTAACATTTATACTTGATGGTGGAAGACAATGTTTAACCACCATGATCAGGAATAAGACAAAGATGTACACTCTTGCCAGTTCTATTTAAAATGGTACTATAGATTCTAGATAGGGCAATTAAGCAAAAAAAGAAATACAAGGCATTCAGATGGAAAGGAAGAAGTGAAATATCTCTATTTATGGATGAATTGATTTTGTATATAGAAAATTCTAAGCAATCACAAAGAAAAAGTAATAAATGATTTCAATAATGTTCCATGACAAAAAGATCAATACATAAATATCATGTATTTCTACAAATTAGCAATAAACATTCTGAAAATAAAAATCAAGAAAATTCCATTTACAACAGAATCAAAAAGAATATGATATTAGAAATAAATTTAATGAAATACAAGACATACAGAAAAATACAAAACATTATTTAAAGAAATTAAAAAGATCTAAAAATAAGGAAATATATCTCATATTTATGAGTTGTGGTCTTAATATTTCTAAGTTGGCAACACTTCAAACCCATTTATAGATGCAACACAATCCAGATTAAAATTTACTTTTTCCATAAATTGGCAAGATGATTCTAAAGTTCATATGGTACCCAAGAAACAGAATAACCAAAATAGTCTAATAAAGGAAAACAAAGTTGGAAGGTTCACACTTCCCAAATTCAAAACAATGCAAAGCTAAGTAATCAAGAAAATCATATATAAACTCATACATTGGTTTCCAACAAGGAAGTAAAAACACACACACACACACAATTCAATGAGAATAGAATATTCTTTTTAGCAACTAACACTAGGACAAGTGGGTATCCACATTTTAAAAAATAAAGTTAGACTCATACCTTATACCATATTAAAGTAACTCAAAAATGACTTGTAGATCTATATTTAAGAGCTAAAACTCTGAAACTCTTAGAAGATACCATAGGAATAAATAAAATGTTTGTGGTCTTGGATTAAACAATGCTTTCTTAGATAACAAAAGCACAGCAAAAAAATAACAATAATAACAAATTAGACTATCAAAATTAAATTGTTTCAAAGCACAATTATTGTATAGTTGGGTTTCCATTTACTAAACTCTTACAATAATCTTTTCAGATATCAAAAATAAAATTACATTACTGATCTTAGGGTGAAAGTATTGTGTTTCACCCTTAAGTATAACATTAGCTTAAGGGAGAGTAACATTAATAGTGTGCTCTGTAGGAATAAGCTAGGTAGTATTGTAAAAGAAGTGCGCAAGCTATTATAGGACACAATGTATTCCTTGTTGCTATTTTTAATTGCATTGAGTCTGTAGGTTGACATCAGTATATTCATATTATAAACACCTGGCCTATCTTGGCCTGAGTGTTAGGGGGAAAGTGAAAATCCTAATGGAAAGAAAGTGTGTATGTTATATGTATCAGATAAGAAAGCTTCCTTCTCTAATTTTCTCAAAATTTTCCAGGCTCAGCATTATTAAATATTTAAAGAGCATTCAAGATTTTCTCAATTTATGGCAGTTATAGAACATGAAAATAAATCACAATCCTGATCAATAAGACTAATACATTGTATTTACAAACTATTTCTTGAGAATCTACACATTTGGTACTTACCTTGTAAAGAATAAAATTGTCCTTAAAATCTCTATCAACCTACAAAATGCCTAAACAAATTAATATATGACACAGTAAAAATTGTAACTCAGGATATTGCTGCTGTAAGTCACTCGATTTTTTTGATATATTAGTCTATCCCTTAATATACAGTAAGAAATTTGCAGAGACAGTATACAGTGGTAGAAAGGGTATATTGATTCTCAGTGATTTACAGCCAGGTAAGCAAGGTTTCTGGTTATTCTCAACCATAGATACTACAACTGTAATGGCTTTGATGAACTACTCTGACTTGTGTTTGAAAATGAACGTCAGTCAATTTGATGTCACTTTGGCTGGTTCATTAGCTGACAATGAATTTCTGCAGGGAAAACTTTTATGTATACTTAACTATTAGCGAACTTGACAAAGATATGTTTTTCAAGCAGAAAGTCACAACTACTCAAACCAACTAAAGAAAATTCAACTAGTAAAATATTGGGAAGAGAACAAAGATTCAGTGCATTTTAGGATAACACTCAGAATGATGTTATAATGAAATTAATAATTTGATTAATAACAATTACTTCTTTTCATCTGAGGTGGTTGTAAATTAGCAACCAGTGGAGCCTTCTTATGGGGAATTATGTACTCTACCTGTTAGTAAATTCTTATTATTCTTAGAACTTAATTTTTCAAAATACAATTTTAAAATGTTTTATTTTGAAATAATTTTAGACTTGGATAAAGGCTGTAGAAAGAAATCAGAGTTCCCTTTTATCCTGCACACAGTATCTGCTAATTTTAAGGGATACTATAAGTAGGATTATTCTTCTTTCATACAGTATTTGGGGATGAATAGACCATGGTTTTTCGAGGCTCAGTGCAGAGAGTTTTGACAACTCTAGTGACTAAAGGAAATGTTGAGTCAACAGTAGGGACACTGTCATTTTTGGTAGA
Source organism: Hippopotamus amphibius kiboko (assembly GCF_030028045.1). Taxonomy (NCBI): domain Eukaryota; kingdom Metazoa; phylum Chordata; class Mammalia; order Artiodactyla; family Hippopotamidae; genus Hippopotamus; species Hippopotamus amphibius. Next base: position 117,112,599 of record NC_080193.1, on the reverse strand, counting down.
GATTGTGATTGATTCTATGTCTGACTTCTTTAAGACAGTGCTACACAAAGTGTGGTGCAGGTTTATGTATTTCAGGTCTGTGAACTGTTACCAGGGCATCCCAGCACATAGTTACTGGAACCATCTTGTTGAATAGCATACAGACCAATTCAGGGGTAGAAAAACTCACAAGGTGTGCTGCATATGATGCAAGCTACATGCTAGTCATAGGTAGAAAAACTGTTATAATTTATGATATTTTAAGATTTATTTATCACTTCCACTCAAAAACTACATAAAAAACAGATAATACATAAACATTTATTTTAATAAATTATAATTTTAACCATCCAAGTTAGGAAAATCTATAGACCTCTTCAAACACACTAACATTATATGTCACAAAATAGTCACCTCTGATATCACCTATTTCATCAAAGATCAGCCAAGTTGCTTCATATTTTAAAATGTCTTCAATGTTGCTCTTTTGTTGTCTATGGTCAGGAAAAGATATATTTGTTCCTTCAATAACAAATAACAATTGAGCAGTTTCCTTTGAAAGAAAAATCCCCTTTTCCCACTGTTCTGTAGAGTGACATTATTGTCAAGTAATAATGTAAACCACTAAACTGGAAAGGATGGAAATGGATTTCTTTTCACAGGAGAATTTAAACAATCTTACATAAATCCTTTGTATACGTACTGATTTAAAATTATTTCATAACATCAATACTTCCTTTAGAAGTCTATAGAAATGCTGCATAAGTCTACTTTTAAATAGGTATTTCTTATCAATATAGTCATTAAACAAATATTCTGTGTGCTCACTATACATTCAGCATCATACTAGCCACTTGTCTTATAAAGATATTAAAGCATACTTATTAAATAGCATATAAAACTTGTAAGAGAAAGTCTAGTCTAGATTTTCATGCATGTATTTTATTGGAGACAGTTTTCAGGAAGCAGACCATAGAGGAGTGAGTAAAGCAGGGTTAGGTAGAGGGAGAAATTGCACTTTAATGCTTCTGTGACAGGAGCTCCCACCAAGGCCTCCAAAGCAGGGATGGCCCTTCAGAAATGCCTTTGTGTCCCTGAATCTATCAATCTATAAAAGAAAGATAGGGATTCTTCTTCTAGGGAGGAAGAATTGTTTTGGGTGAGGCAGCACCATTGGCAAAAGTCTTTCACAGAGAGGAACAGGACTATGAATCGGCTACCTAGCAATCTCTGCAGTTGAGAGAATGTGTGCTTTGGTTCTCAAGGAGGTGGGGAAGACTGGACTTTTGGACCTGCAAGTGATATTCATCTTCTTCATCTTTCACCACCACTTGAGATTCCTCTTATCATTGGTAGCGTAACCAGACCTTCCCCTCAAAGGGATCTGAGTCTATGGTCACAACCCTTCCTAGACTTTGGAACTCCTGTACTTGCCTGTTTCATAGCAAAATTGTTTACAAAGGAGTGATGCAATATGTGATTAAACACATTTGTATTTCAACTCTCCCCCTCAACACACTTATTTTTCCTGCACACTCAAAGATCCTGATGAATATATATATATATATATATATATATATATATATATATGTATATATTCACTTCCATTAAAAAATATTTATATATACATTTGACCCTTGAATAACATATGGGTTGGGATGCTGACCCTCTGCACAGTCAAAAATACATATGTAATTTTACAGTTATATATTATACTTTCCATATCCGCAGTTCTGTATCGCTGATTCAACCAAGGATTATGTAGTATTGCAGTATCGATTTACTGAAAAAAAAAAAATCCGTGTATAAGTGAACCTGCCTAGTTCAAACTCCTGTTGTTAAAGGGTCAATATATATACGATTCTTCTTCTTGAAAGTGAATATAGTTCCAAGTCAGATAGCTCCTTTGACCTATAATCTCTTCTCTTAGAAGTTCCAGAACTTGCCTGGCTGGGTTGTGTTATAACTTAACAATAGTTATTGATCTAGTGGCCAGTGGGAGAATAATACTTAGATTCTGAGAAGGCAATGTTCTCTTGCAAGACAGATATCTGAATCAATTTCAAGCAAAGAAGAAAGCACAAGTTTTTAGAAGTGAGTCACTTCAGAGGATTCATAGGATAAGGAAAAATATGGGGATTCAAGGTATTTGAGTGTATAATTCCCAGATGTCCAAATGCCAAATCTTAGGCTCTTATTCCTTTCCAATCAGAAATGGCATACTTGGCATAGCAGACTTGCTGGGAATGATAACTCAACCTTCAATAGAGCACTGCTATTATTATAATATGCTCCAGGCCTTATTTTCAGCTCTTTCTGCTCTCTGTCCAAAGGAAATGAGAGTGTCTTTACATACTAGTTTTCACACCTTAATTTAATTAGGTGATTAGTCACTTTCAGTGATTCCTTGCCTTTCAAAAATAGTTCTCATATTCCTTTTTCCATAATTACTGCTTCTTCTGGACCTCTCAGAAGTCTGAAATCCTGTACTTGCCAATGCATTTCCTTTAACCAGTACACCATGCTATCCCAGTTCATCACTGGTAAAAGTTTTAACAATTGCACTGTCACCTTTTGCCATTGTCTGTCTGTGTTCTATTATACTTTTTTTTTCTTCAGATTTTTATTGGAGTATAATTGCTTTACAATTTTGTGCCAGTTTCTGCTGTACAACAAAGTGAATCCGTTGTATTTATACATATATCTCCATATCCCCTCCCTGTTGAGCCTCCCTGACATCCTCTCTATCCCACCCCTATAGGTCATCAGCAAGCATTGAGTTGATCTCCCTGTGCAGCTTCGCACTAGCCTTCTATTTTACATTTGATAGTGTATATAAGTCAATGCTACTCTCTCACTTCATCCTAGCTTCTCCTTCCTGCCCTGTGTCCTCAAGTCCATTCTCTACATCTGCAACTTTATTCTTGTCCTGCCACTACATTCATCAGTACCATTTTTTTTTTTTTTGATTCCATATATATGTGTTAGCATATGGTATTTGTTTTTCTCTTTCTGGCTTACTTCGCTCTGTATGACAGACTCTAGGTCCATCCACCTCATTACAAATAACTCAATTTCATTCCTTTTTATGGCTAAGTAATATTCCATTGTATATCTGTGTCACATCTTCTTTATCCATTCATCTGTTGATGGGCATTTAGCTAGCTTCTGTGTCCTGGCTATTGTAAATAGAGTTGCCATGAACACAGTGGTACACGTATGTTTTTGAATTATGGTTTTCTCTGGGTATATGTCCAGTAGTGGGATTGCTGGGTCATATGGTAGTTCTATTTTTAGTTTTTTAAGGAAACTCCATATTGTTTTTCATAGCAGCTGTATCAATTTACATTCCCAGCAACAGTGCAGGAGGGTTCCCTTTTCTCCACACCTTCACAAGCATTTATGTTTTCTAGATTTTTTGATGATGGCCATTCTGACCAGCGTGAGGTGATACCTCATTGTGGCTTTGATTTGCATTTCTCTGATAATTAGTGATGTTGACCATCTTTTCACGTGTTTGTTGGTCATCTGTATGTCTTCTTTGGAGAAATGTCTATTTAGGTCTTCCACCCATTTTTGGATTGGGTTGTCTTTTTTTGATATTGAGCTGCATGAGCTACTTGTATATTTTGGATATTAATCTTTTGTCAGTTGCTTCATTGACAAATATTTTCTCCCATTCTAGGGTTGTCTTCTTGTCTTGTTTATGGTTTCTTTTGCTGTGCAAAAGCTTTTAAGTTTCATCAGGTCCAATTTGTTTATTTTTGTTTTTATTTCCATTACTCTAGGAGGTGGGTCAAAAAGAATCTTGCTGTGACTTACGTCATGAAGTGTTCTGCCTATGTTTTCCTATAAGAGTTTTATAGTGTCTGGCCTTACATTTAGCTCTTTAATGCATTTTGAGTTTATTTCTGTGTATGGTGTTAGGAAGTATTCTAATTTCATTCTTTTACATGTAGCTGTCCAATTATCCCAGCACCATTTGTTGAAGAGGCTGTCTTTTTTCCATTGTATATTCTTGCCTCCTTTGTCAAAGATAAGGTGCCCATATGTGCTTGGGTTTATCTCTGGGCTCTCTATTCTGTTCCATTGATCTATATTTCTGCTTTTGTGCCAGTACCATACTGTCTTGATCCCTATAGCCTCACAGTATAATCTGAAGTCAGGGAGCTTGATTTCTCTAGCTCCGTTTTTCCTTCTCAAGATTGCTTTGGCTACTTGGGGTCTTTTGCATTTCCATTCAAATTGTAAAAGTTCTTGTTCTAGTTCTGTGAAAAATGCCATTGGTAATTTGATAGGGATTGCATTGAATCTGTAGATAACTTTGGGTAGTATAGTCATTTTCTCAATGTTGATTCTTCCAATCCAAGAACATGGTATATCTCTGTGTGTGTCATCTTTGATTTCTTTCACCAATGTCTTATAGTTTTCTGTATATATGTCTTTTCCCTCCTTAGGTTTCTACGAGGCCACAATGAGCCTGATACCACAAAAAAAGAGGTCACAAAAAAAGAAAAAGAGGTCACAAAAAATGAAAATTATATGCCAATATCCCTGATGAATATAGATGCAAAAAAATTCAACAAAATACTAGCAAACAGAATCAAACAGCACATTAAAAGGGTCATACACCATGATCAAGTAGGGTTTATCCCAAGAATGCAAGGATTCTTCAATATATGCAAATCAATCAATGTGATATACCAAATTAACAAATTGAAGGATAAAAACCATATGATAATCAATAGATGCAGAAAAAGCATTTGACAAAATTCAACACCAATTTATGATAAAAACTCTCCAGAAAGTGGGCATAGAAGGAACTACATCAACATAATAAAAGCCATATACAACAAACCCACAGCAAACATCATCCTCAATGGTGAAAAACTGAAAGCATTCCTTCTAAGAATAGGAAAAAGATAGGGTGTCCACTCTTACCACTATTATTCAACATAGTTTTGGAAGTTTTAGACACAGCAGTCAGAGGAAAAAGAAATAAAAGGAATCCAAATTGGAAAAGAAGTAAAACTATCACTGTTTGCAGACGACATGATATTATACATAGAAAATCTCAAAGATGCCACCAGAAAACTAATTGATGAATTTAGTAAGGTAGCAGGATACAAAATTAATGCACAGAAATCTCTTGCATTCCTATGCACTAACAACGAAAAATCAGAAAGAGAAATTAAGAAAACTCTCCCATTTACTATTGCAACGAAAAGAATAAGATAATGAGGAATAAACCTGTCTAAGGAGGCAAAAGACCCGTATGCAGAAATCTGTTATACTTTTAACCAGTGAGTGATTGGGTCCTCATTGCAGCTGCTGAGGCCTATGGCAATGCTGAATCACAAGTCCCAAGAACAGAAGACACACTTGAAAACATGAAGTACATACTCTAAAGCATAGTGTCCCCTGAGATAGTGCCCACTGACATGCAGGGGCTATAGCTGGGGTACTGCTTGCCCAGGTCTAAGGGTGGTACTATATGCAGCTTTAGCAAACAAAAATGGTATTCCTTTATGTTTGTAACCAACTTATAGTCCTACAAGCAATGTATAAAAATCCAAATTGCTCAAAATCCTTACCAGCCTTTTCTTCATTTTAATCTTTATGCTTGATTTGTAACATCAAATTTTAGTTTTATTCTTAATATTTCTGAAGACTATTAAAAATTTAGCATTTTTTTCAAAAATTTTAAACCATTTAGATATCCATTTTTGTGAAACACTTACTCTTCCTTTGGATTGTGTCTTTTTATTACTAATTTTAAGAATTTTATATTTTATATTTGAATCCTTACTCCATGTAGAATTTCTCAATTTCAATATATCCCATTTTATATTTTATTTATCTTTATTATTTTAAATTCTTATTTCTGATTAAAGTATTGTTTATCCCAAATCATGAAGCTATATTCAATTTTTTCCCTAAAAGATTTATTATTTTACCTTTCACATTTAGGCCAACTTTATATCATTTCATTGCCTTTTTGAAAGAGGGAACACTCTTATTGTAATCCCTCTGAAGTTAAACTATAGTATGATTCTTATTACTCTGGTTGTTAACAGTGTTATTATATGCTTAGTGTGCTTGTTCTTGTATTTATCTCTCTTAAAGCTTGTAGGGATCCTAGAATCTTTGTAGTGGATATGTTATCTTTTCTCCCTTTGGGTGTATTCAGAACCCTATTTTCTTCAAATATTGCCTCTGAAATCTCAGAGACTTTTAAGAATATTTTGTACAGGTCTCCTACTTGTTTCCTCAGAAGGTAAATTTTATGAAAAACAACAAACAAACAAAAAACCCCACCAAAATCCTAACTTCTCTCTCAAAAACTCTTTTGAATTGTTCTTTTGGCAACTCTTCTTTCTTCTGAATATTTTATTACAATAACTTACAAGTCTAATATATGGGTAAATTGTGACTATAGGTATTGAAAAACTAATGAACATTTTCAGCAGTAGGATGATATTAGAATTGCATCTTAAAAAGAATACTTTACTGGTAACATTGAAGAAAAAAAGTGTTAATCACTGAAATCAGGGAGAACACTTAAAATGTTTCCCACTAGTCAGGTAAGCAATGACAGAAATCTAAATTTAAGGTGAAAGTAGAAGAGGAATCAGGAGGAAAATATCATGAATTTAAATGTCGATCTGAATTTAAAACAATCCTTTATTCCTTGCAATGTAGATATAGTCTCTTTATTCCATACTATGATTAAAATTTGTCTAGGGTAAATTCTTAAAATCAAAATTATTCTTGGTGAACTTCTCACTATAAGAATATAGAACAGAAAATTACTCTTGGGGGAGTGGATCAAGATGGTGGCGAAGTAGTAGGACATGAAGCTCAACTGCTCCCACAAATACATCAAAAATGCATCTACATGTGGAAAGATTCTCACAGAATATCTACTGAACACAGGGAGAAGATCTCAGACTTCTAAAAGGGCAAGAAAATCTCCACTTAACCAGGCAGGACAAAAGAATAAAGAAAAAAAAAGAAAGTGAGAAGGGAATCAGGAATGGGACCTGCCCCCTCAGAGGAAGCTGTGAAAAAGGAAAAGTTCCTGCACCCTGGGAACCCCTTTACCCCCGGGGAGATCAGCCTGGACAGAGGGGGAGCCCCAGAAAATTATCCTTATAAGCATAAATATTCCTTGCAGCAGCAAAAACACATCAACATGCCTGTGCTGTGGTTTTACACACTTAAATAGCATTGCTAGTGTAGAAATATTATATGTTGCCCTTTCGTGTAATCATTGAGTAATGCTAAAATAGGTATCATTTCTGTCAAAACATTGCAAAGCATAACCAAAAATAAATAAATAAACAAAATGAAATAAATAACACATTCCCCAGGCACTAAAAAGTATGCTCAAAGAGTAGAATGTGTTTTCAGTATATCATGACAGACCACAGCAGGGTTCTTCACAAGAAATGCTACAAAGCGTATTTCAATTGAAGCAATGAACTTTAATAGGAATTCCATTTTACACATGAATGTATACTGTGTGAAAATCTCAAGGCTAGTTATTCAACAGCTGGATCTCAAGATTAGAATAAAAGAGACAAGAGTATAGAGAATTATATTCCTACAGAGTAAGAAAAATCCTATTAACATTTAATGACCTATTTTTTCTTGGGTTTTTGTTTAAAATTCTGATATAACCTACTGGTAATGTTGTTTTATTTTAAGGGTGTTACACTAATAGTGTACAAAACCAAATGTATATACTTTATTAATAATAGTCATTGTAATTTAGAGGGTGAGTCCAAGGCCAGAGTGGGTGTTTAGAGACTAATTTTGAAGTGGCACAGAGAAATCAAAGGAATAACGTTGCAAAATATAAGTATTGGATTCCAATATAATGCACAATAGTGTACATCTAGAAGTTAAATCTCAGTACTATATTACTTCCTGTACCACTCAGTACTGCCTCGGTTGATCTATCTGCACAGCTCTCATATTATAGCAACAACAAAGCCTTTCATGACTGACTAATGAGCTATGTTATTAGTTTAATTATTGACTGGCCACTTAGAGCCTCAACTTATTGGAAGGGAAATGGTGATTACTACAACTGGCAACTCCCCTTAGCTCACACTCTATTCAGGACACTGCTTCATGGACTTATTACTTTATTTTACACACAAGTAGAACTAAACATTTCATTAGTGAATTTTCCATTATGTACAATAGCCTGTAAATATTTATTTTGTGAATGTTTAAATGATGAGTCTTATAAATCTTTCTCCACTTGATTGATTATTTATCTGCATTTGAGCATGTCAAAATTAAAAAATAATAATACTCATTATATTCCAGACACTGTGCTAAATATTTGATATGTGTAAGTTCATATAAGATGGCTCTTGCCTTTAAAAATATCTTAATAGGAAAGTAGAGTATAAGGTAGAACAGTTAGAATTTCAATAAGTGTTGAGTAATTGCCATAATAGCAGACCAAGCTTGATGTACAAAAGACATGAATTTAGAAAAATATTTATTCTGAGTATAGTAGCCAAGGTAGAAGTAGAAAGGTGAACTGGACCAAAAAGAATAGACATGATTTTAAGAGATAGTGAGGAAAGATGAGAGCTAATTTGGGTTTTATACACATTGAGTTATAGGGACTTCCAGAATATTCAGAAAATTGTGTGAATTTGGAAACTGACATCGAAGCCTGGATCTTAGAAATTGAGAGGTATCAGTATGAGATGCTAATAAAAGAGGTGGGAAGAAAGTATACTAGCGAACAAGAAAATGCAGAAATAAAATTTAGTCTTTGGGAAGACCTTTCATTGAACATAGGGAGGAAACTGGCTGATGGAGGGAAACCCAATGAATCAGAAGGAGAAGGGGGAAATCTGAAGACTGAAGTGTTCTTGGGTAGACACAAGCAATTCAAGGTAGACTGCACAGTCAAATGCTGAAGCAAGGTCCAGTAAGATGTATTGGGGTTTTGATAATTAGGAGAGCATGGTTGATTTAAAACAGTGAAGTCAGAGAATAAGTGAAGTCAGAGAATAAGTGATTAAGAGGTGACAATATAATGACCAGCTCCTGTTTAACCTGCTTAACATCTCATTGTTTCATAACCTCCGAAGTCTAACAATGGTGCTGATTCTTAGGATTAATTCAAATCCAAGAAGATCCAAGAGACTTTTAAAACAATTGATAATGCTGAATCTTAATAATAATTTACATATACTGACATCAGTTTTCCAAGTGTTGCTCATAAAGCTTTATTCATATTAACTTATTCATTCCTCCCAACAGAGTTATTACTAACACTATGAGATAAGTGAACTGGGGAACAGAGGCATTAGGTCACTGGCCTAATTATCAGAAAGACAGGAAGCAGACAAGCCAGGAAAGTCAAACCATCTGATTCCAGAATCTTGTGAATTTAAGCACTAAACTGTTGCTTTTGTTGTTGCTATCATTGTTTTTATTTGTTTTTACTGAGTTTACTGTTGACTAGTTCATAAAATTATTTCCAACAAAATAAATGATGAAAAATTGAGTGCAAAAGGACCTAATTTTAAGTGATTCTTGAATGGAATCTGGTGTTTCATAAATCAACACATTGTAGCTCTTTCTCTTTTTTAAGAAAATGTTTTTCCTTTCTTAATCATTTTACCCTCCTCGCAATATATTTTTGATTATTGCTTGTAATTATTAGTTTCAGTTCCTAAATAACCAGTTAATATATTGATAGAGTCAAAATACTTGTACCATCACTCACTTTCCCAGTCAACAAATAGTTAATTGAGTAACACGCTGTGAAATACTTTATATTAAGTATGTAGAATATGTGTGTACAATACATATGTATATATAAAACTATGACACTTTCTAAACCTATATTCTGCATTCCTACATAACTGGAAAACCTAATTTGATAGTGGTTATTTATACAGTTAACTAGTAGATTTGGGGGAAAAAAGAATCAAATTGATGATCAATTTTTGTCTGAGCTATTAACAAAGCTACTTAAAGAAGTTAAAAAGGATATTTCCTTTCTTTTTTGTTTGTTTGTATGTTTAGAAGGAGCAGGAAACATAAGAACTAACAATATAATGTGAGAAAAGAAAAGTATTCCTGTATTCTAGGGTACCTTCCTTAAAAAACTAATACTAAAGAACATTTATTTCTTAGGTTGCTTAGACTAAACCTCCATTTTACTACTAAAATTGTCTTTGATCAATTGGAAATTGAAAATTACATATAGAAGAATGAAATTTTAGTTTCAAAATTACCAATTTGTCATTATCATAAATTGATATTAAGAACATATGAAGACAATTTAACTGAATACAATTGACCTTGCTTATGAAACATTATTCTGGTAAAATCTATCATATCTTACAATGAAACATCTGGCAGGCTACATGACTTTTATTAAATTTGGCTTTTTCTAATAAAAGGCATGCCAAAGCTTCAACTTAATGAACATTGATGGCTGATGCCCATCATTTGTTCCCTGACAGCTGAGATATACATATTTATTTGAATGATTTGGGGCTGTGTAGCATCCAAAATAAAACAGGCAATGTCACTGAAGTCAAAATTGAAGCAAATTATAAAACATGTATATATATATTCTAATTTATAGGTAAAGGAGTGTATAGTCATTTGGAACTGATTTATTGATATAACCTGATTCTATATGTAATGAAAAATGCCAGAATAGGAAAGTAGGAGGCAAATAATTGATAGAGGAAGTCCCTGTATAATTATAAACTGTGGAAACCTAGCCCTGGCACTGCTTGGCATCCTTCTGACATTCTACCACAAAACAAGAATGTACAGAGTCACAATTCATTCCATCTGTACCTTTCTCCTTTGCCCAAAATACAGGCAACATCTCAGAGTGTTATCTCCTTGTCCTAATTATCATACACATTTTCTTCATCAAAATATCTATCTGCCTTTTTAATGCCACGGGAATATTCTTTCTTGTATAAACAAATTAGGCCTCTACTTTATATTTTCTCCATGATCTTTCCTTCACTGAGCACAGATTATTCTCCTTGAGGTCACTATTGTCACAATCCCAAAAAGCAAAGCCTGCATTCTTCTCTCATACATCTTTCAATTTAACATAGAAAGATCAGGGATGACCTGAGAACTCTTGAGGTTCAAGACATTCTTCCTTTTAGAGAGTTCATCTGGCTTCACATCAAGCATGAAGATTCACATGGATCCCATATTAAATTAAATGTTTTTGTAAGTTTAAACATGATCATAATATTGCTTTTGAAATTATTTGCTGTAACTTATTCATTTAATTTAAAATCAGATAGGGGTTCTTTTTAGCAATTAGCTAGCATGTTCAGAAATTTTTACGAAATTTGAAAATCTAACCCTCAAATGTTTTTTTTCAAATATGGTATTCAGCCCCACAGCTACTATTTTCTCCTGTCTTTCTTGGTGCCTTTCTCATGCATGCATAGCTTAGGGGTTGGCCAAAAAGTTGAGGGAAATACTTTGGAAGTTGTGTGACTCACTTTTCTGAGTCCTTACCACTTTTCAGCCCAAACTCTGACCCGGGCACCCCTAGTCTAAAAATATTGCATCTGTGGTCTCTTTCAGTAAACTTGGAACTGTAAAAAATCATCCTCAGCAAAAAATCCAAAATGAGTGTGATCTTTACTGATGTTTCCCTTTTTCAAGTATTGTAACCCTTCAGACCTGCTTTAAATTGATACTCTTTCAATGTCTTTAAGTAATATTTTGTTAAAATTCTGTCCAACACTTATAATTCCTTCAGAAGAAGAGTTAGCCCAATGTAAGCTACTTCATCATAGGCAAAACTGGAAATCATACTTAAGTGTGGTAGTGTATGTATCTTCCTACTTAGGAAACATTAATCTCTCCTTCACATATACAATACATTAATACACTCAGGGTCCACTCTATATATCATGTTACATATAAATCTCTCAGTAACCTATACAAGCAGCTTTGAATACTATCTTATTTTTACTATGATCATAGAACCTCCCACACCACATTGTTTCTCTTTCATATGTATGTTTATATGATTTTAGAGAACACATTGTATCATTACATTGTATCATTTTAGAGAATCCCTGTATCATCAGCAACTCACTCAGTTCCCAGCACAAGGTAGATGATCAAAAATGATCCTAAATAAATAAGAGAATGTCTGCAAATTCATGTTCATTACAATCATCAAAATCTTGGACTATTTGAGAGAAATTTATCCTTTCTACAATTGAGTAGTTTTGATCTCATTGTAACATCAGGCAGAAAAGACATAAAGAAAAGCTGTACTGTTTGAAAATCTAGTTGAAATAAATTTAGTATCTAAAATACCTCATTTTAAGAGAGTTTAAACTATAAAAGTAGGCTTATATCATAAACTCCAAAGTATTTCTTAAATGAAGTTTTTCAAAATTACTTTAGGATACCATTTACCAAATATTTTAAGAATATAATAATATATCAAATAATCAAGATATAAAAAAATGATTGTTTTTTTTATAATCTTAGCAGATGTATAATTTCTATGCTACATTTAGTACCAACAGCAATACCTGACAGATGTTTCTGGCAGCATTTTAAACTTGACAGACAAGTGTGACAAAAAGTAATTGTTTTGGTATTTAAATGAGTAGCATCATTCTGTTTTGATAATCAACATCTCAAGTGCATTTTGTCAGACAAACTAAATGGATTTGAATAGAAAAAAAATACACTTAAACATATATAACTGACTGGCCCTAAAGAGAAAGTAAATTATGAAAGAAAATGCTTAGCAAAAGTATCATGGTAAAAAAAAAAAAGATATTTAAGAAAATAGGGGACTGCCCTGGTGACACAGTGGTTAAGAATCTGCCTGCCAATGCAGGGGACATGGCTTCGATCCCTGGTCCGGGAAGATCCCACATACCACTGAGCAACTAAGCCCGTGCGTGACAACTACTGAGCCTGTGCTCTAGAACCTGTGAGCCACCACTATTGAGCCCTTGAGCCACAACTATTGAGCCTGCATGCCACAACTACTGAAGCTCCCGCGCCTAGAGCCCATGCTCCACAAAAGAAGCCACCGCAATGAGAAGCCTGCGCACTGAAACGAAGCGTAGTCCCTGCTCTCTGCAACTAGACGAAGCCTGCACACGGCAATGAAGAGCCAATACAGCCAATAAATAAATATATAAATAAAATAAAATTTACATATATAAAAAAACTAAACCTTTATAACCTTCAAAAAAAACCATAATAATAACAAATATAATTTTCACAATAAGAGAGAGAGTAAATGATATTATGTATAGAGAAAAACATATAAAAAGGCCGAGTCATCTTTGTTGAACAGCAAAACTGGAACAACAGTGTAAAGCTATTATACTCCAAAAAAGATCAAAAACACACAAACAAAAAGGCAGAGTCATGTTACATATAAGTACACACATTTGAAAGAGCGGAGAAGAAAAAAAGGCTGAAAGTGGGCATAAATTATATTTATCATTCTAAAGAATTTTGATTTCTGAATTTTATAATGTTTTGTAAGAGAAATTACAAAAGTATTTTAAACCAGATGGCTGACATGATCTAATAGAACCTGGGAATTATTATTCTGACAAATATATGGAAGAAGGGATGACATTAAGAGCAAAAGAGGAAAGACCAATTCAGATCTTATTTCAATAATCCAGTAAGCAGTAGTAGTGGGGATGGAAAGGAGTAGATGGAAGCAATATGACTTGGTTCATTGCCAATATACAGGTAGAAGAAGAGAAAGATTCAATAATGACAATTTTTCTGACAGGCAACTGAACGCATAATGGTACATGCACTAAAAGAGTAAAGCACATGTAGCTATAGTTTTAAAATATGACCAGTAGAGTTTGATTTATTAATTAATTATCAGTCGAGACTGACCATGCTAGCACCTTGACTCTGAAGTTCCCAGCTTCCAGAACTGTGAGAAATAAATTTTAGTTGCCTAGGCCACCCAGTCTATTTTATTTTTGTTACGGCAGCTTGAGCTAAGATAGATCTTGACTGACAATGGGATTGATAATTCATTAGAGTTTGATTGACAGTTCCACTATAATAAAAAGAATATTACAGTAAGAATGAAATAAATATCTTTATATCACACCTTAAAATTAAGTATGATAATCTGACCAAATATTCATAACATTAGCCAATAAACTCATGTAGCTTAGGGAGAGAAATATATATATCTGAGATATAGGTATGTATCTTGCCCACATTTTAAAGTAATGTTATTTAAAATTTCAATTAAAAAGGTTAATTACTCATAGAAAATATTTCCACTTGAGTAATTTAAAAAAAACAACAACAAGATTTCAGTTATCTGTGGTCAATCATGCTGAAAATATTAAATGGAAAATTCCAGAAATAATCTATAAGTTTTAAGTTGTGCATTCTTCTGAGTACGTTGATATATGTCCCACCTAGGAAGTGAATCAACCCTTTTGTCCAGCATATCCACCCTGTATACACTACTTGCCTGTTACTCACCTAGTAACCATCTCAGTTATCAGACAATCAACTAATTTCAGTATCACAGTGCTTGTGTTCAGGTGACCCTTATTTTACTTAAAGTCCCAAAGTACAGAAACAGTGATGCTGGCAATTTAGATATTCTTTTACTGAACCTAATATATACATTAAACTTTATTATAGGATGTATGTATAGAAAAAAACATAGTATATATAGCATCTGGTAGAGGTTTCAGGCATCCACTGGGGCTCTTGGAACATATAACCCATGGATAAAAGGGGGCTACTGTAGAATCAAATGCTATAACTCACTCTGGCTAAACATATTTGTAGTGTTCTACTTATATAAAAACAAGCACACAAACTGAAACAAAAAAAAATTATTAAACTTTACAGAACATGCCATTCTTTTTGTCAGTAAAATCATATTCCAAAATACCATAAGTAAGCACTTTTTTGTGTACTTGGTTGAATGAAACCAATAAAGATGCTCTCTTCAAACCAATTCATCACCCTATAATGAGAAAAGCATGTGTTCTCAGATATGTTTGTAAAATTAAATAAAATTCTCCATTTTACAAGTTTAATAAGTTAGCTATAATATTTCAATACATTTCATTGTCCACTGCTTGTGCTAAGGTGTGAATTTAACTAAATAAAGTTTTTCTGCATGTATTGAGGGATATGTGTAAGTTTTTTTTCTTATATTATTTGTTAAGGTAAGGAATTGCACTGATAAAGTTACTATAATAATCCTTCTTTTAATTCTCTCATCAAGCTGTACTTATTTGTGATGTTTATTACTCCAATTGCTAATGATTTATTTGGGACTTTTGCACTTATTATATTGCTCTATAATTTTATTTTCCAATAAAGACATTTTCATATTGTAGTTTGTATGTCACAGTAGGCTTACGAAATGAGTATGTTAGATTTTTCTTTAAGTTAGTTAATTATATCTTGCTATAATTATAATTGGGGCTTACAAATTCAGAATCGCTGCATATTCTAATAGGATAGCCACATTTTTATTATTCAGTGAATAATATTACGTTTATACGAGTTTTTGTTCTATATTCAAATTTAGTTGGTAGAAATACTAGCATCTAAGCTACATTTTAGTTATATTTCCCTGATTTATCTCTCTTCAATCTTTTTGTGTCATTTAGTGCCTTGTGTAAATAGCATATAACTTGACTTCATTTTGTTAGTTGCTGCTCCTGCTCCTCATTTTTTTAAAAATTTTCATTTATACAAAGTTATGGTTGTTATCTGTTAATATGATGCCTCATTCAATTTGCATATATTATGATTAAAGATATACTTGGACTTATTTACATAATTTTGTTTTGTTTTCTATGCATTGATATGATACTATTTATTTGTTTTTTAAATCTCCTTTTCTTACTTCTTTAGAATTGATCAATTTTCTTTATTTCTTCTTACCTCATTTTTTATTGATTTAGTAATCCTCTCAATTTTTACTTGAAGACAGATTACCAAAGGCCATAATTAATGCCCCTATTATCCCCCTCAGCTGATTAAGTCCACCTGAACCCATCTTCTTCATGATCCCCAGCAATTTTCTGTATTTGTGATCTGCAATTTGAGTCTGCTTTTCTTTTTTAAAATAAATTTTCATTAGTCCTAATTATTATTATTATTTTTAAAAGATCTTTATCGGAATATAATTGCTTTACACTGCTGTGCCAGTTTTTGCTGCACACCAAAGTGAATCAGCTGTATTTATACATATACCCCCATATCCCCTCCCTCCCACAACCCCCTTGCACCCTCCCTGTCCTGGCCCTCCAAGACATCACCCTTCATCGAATTTATCTCCCTATGTTATGCAGCAACTTCCCACTAGCTATCTATTTTACATTTGGTAGTGTATATATGTCAGTGCTACTCTCTCACTTCATCCCGGCTTCCACTTTGGCCCTCCCCACTCCATGTCCTCAAGTCCGTTCTCTACATCTGCATCTTTATTCTTGCTCTGTCACTGGGTACATCAGTAACATCTTTTTAGATTCCATATATATGTATTAGCATCTGGTATTTGTTTTCCTCTTTCTGGCTTACTTCACTGTGTATGACAGACTCTAGGTCCATCCACCTCACCACAAATAACTCAATTTCATTCCTTTTTATGGCTAATATTCCATTGTATATATGTGTCACATCTTCTTTATCCATTCATCTGTTGATGGGCATTTAGGTGGCTTCCACATCCTGGCTATTGTAAATAGTGCTGCAATGAACATTATGGTACATGTTTCTTTTGGGATTATGGTTTTCTCTAGGTATATGCCCAGTAGTGGGATTACCGGATCATATGGTAGTTCTATTTTTAGCTTTTAAAGGAAGCTCCAAACTGTTTTACATAGTGGCTGTACCAACTTACATTCCCACCAACAGTGCAGGAGAGTTCCCTTTTCTCCACGCCCTCTCCAACATGTATTGTTTCTAGATTTTTTGATGATGGCCATTCTGATCGGTGTGAGGTGATACCTCATTGTGGCTTTAACTTGCATTTCTCTAATGATTAGTGATGTTGAGCATCTTTTCATGTGTTTGTTAGCCATCTGCATGTCTTCTTTGGAGAAATGTCTCTTTAGGTATTCCGCCCATTTGTGGACTGGGTTGTTTGCTTTTTTGGTATTAAGCTGCACGAGCTGCTTGTAAGTCCTAATTATTAATAGTATTGTTTAGAGTCAATACATATTTAGATTTTTTTTGTTTTTTGTTTTTTTGTTTTTGCTTTTTAGATTTAATGACAGTTTCACTAATATCTTTAATCAATTCCTTCCTGCCAGTGTCCACATTTTTGTTTTAAAATTCATCATTTCATACTTCTTTCAGGTTATATTTTTAGCATTTATATGTCTTAAAACATTTTATTTCACTTTCAGTCTTTAATTTGAGCTTATCTGGGTACAGAAGGTTAAGTTAACTGATTTCATCTGTCACATACTGTGACTGATGGGAAGCTTACTGTAATTGTGTCATATCTTTGTAAACAATATATTTTCCCCTCACACTGTCTACATTTTATATTTGCTATAGTTCTGCAGTTGTACTACAATGTGAATAAGTATAGAAATATTTCTATCTATGCTGCTCAAGACTATATAAGTTCAATCTATATGAAGAGTCATACCTTCTTCAATTTTGTCATTTTTATAAATGTTAATTCTCTGAATATTGAAGTCTGCCTCACCTCCTTCTCTAAATCTACTATTTTTTCTTCTTGCAATTTCTATTAGATAAATGCTGGATCTTTTCTTTTTATCCATCTTTCTTTTAAACCATCTTTCTTTCCTTTTTCTTTCTGCCTTCTTGTTATCCTACCTTCATTGCTATTGTTCGATGCCCTCCATTAATGGCTAAATCCTCACACTTAAATTCCTATATATTAATTCTCTCTTTGGCAGTGTTGCTCAACCACTGGCTGTACAGTAAATTGTATATAACTTTTACTCCCAGAATTCTTTACTAAATATATGTGGCTTTCTCTCATATTGTTTTGTTCTTTCTTTACTAATTTATTTTTGAGCTTTTAAACCTATTTATTTTAAATTCCTTCGGAGAATACATTATGTGTTTCTTCTTCTAGGAGAGCTTATTTCCTCATGTACTTCTTTACAGGAAGCTAATTTTCAGCTGAGGGAAGCTTAATTTAACTTAGAGGACCCGACATTTTGGGTATACTTCACAGGCAATAGTACATTTGCCCCTGCCTGGATCCAGTGGATTTCACTGGTTCTGAACCAGCATTTTTGGTGCTTTTCCAGTATAGCATCCAAACACCACACAGTTAGTTTGAACTTCTAACTCATTTGAAAGATCAGGATTCCAATTTTTGTAGTTGACCCCTTTTTACTGTACTGCTAAGTCAAATAGTCCAAGTTTTAAGAGATTTTATCACTATTTGTTTTCTGTAGGAGACTTACCTCAAATTCCCTAAATATACAGTACCTCCATGCTAAAGTTGCCATCTCACCTTAAACACAGGCCCCAGATGTTTATACTTACATCTTTTTATAATAATCCCAGGAGCTCTTTTATCTTTAGTTCTGACTCACTGCTCTGAATTTTTATTCTCTTTCCTTTTTTTTTTTTGGTGTTAATGATTCTGCTTCCTTGGCAATGCATTTTAAACTAGTTTATTTTTTGGAAAATATATAACCGTTTGGTCTATGGTAGCATAGCAAGGATGGGGAAAGAGGAGGTGAGTGAGTAGTTTTCATGTTGGCTAAGTCTGCCATATTGTCTTAGTTGTTTTTATGCAGCATACTATTTTGTTTGTTCATCAAATACATATAGACTTTTTACTTTGTTCTAGATAGTATTTTAGGCTCTGGAAATACAGCGGTGAATATAACAGACAGAAATCCTTGACCTCATGGAGTTCACATTTAACACAGAATCTGAAAATAAACAAAAAGCAAAAAAAAAAAAAAAACCAGATATGTGAAAGGAGAGATTAATTCCACACCAGTAAGCAAGGCTATGAATTTACTTTTGGTTTCCAAAAGCATATGACTGGCCTCAACTAAATGAATTTCCAATGTTTCTGGTCCACACAAAGTTCTATATACTATACCGAAGTCTTTGTTGCTAATGCCATTTGTCATTAGGAACTTCTTGACTCAGCAGCTACAGCTATACTGCCTTTCAGATGGAAATGTAGGGCTTCCTGACCCACTGTCATGATAATATGTCTTCCTCCTCCTACCCAGAGGAGACTGAAAAACAACCAAAGCACTGTTCTGGCAGTTAGATTCAAGTCTACCTCTTGCTTGTTCAGTCTCATTAGGAGGCAGAAAACTGGGTACTTACCCTACCCACTTTCCAAACTATGTGAGTAAAAGTATTCACTACTGGATCCTAGGGAGTTTTCTCATATCCCCCTCATCTGCCCTGTGGGGTTCTTTCTATTTTCTCATCCATAAAGCCATCTCTCTGTTAGTATCCTATTCTCATCACCAGAACTGTAAAGGATAGAGATTTTACTCTACTTAAAAGCTAATGTTAACCTACTATTGTTTTATGAATGCTTGCAGAAGACACAGGACTGGGGACTGAGACAATGCTTTTTATTGCTCTTGGCACAACAAGCAGCATGAACATCAGCACTTTCCCATGAGTTCTTCTTGTCTCTCAGGCCAGCGAGACAATATAGAGGGGCCCTAATGCATGCTATGCTTCCAGTGGTTTGTGTCATAGCTGATAAAACTTGAACTTATAGAATACAAGAAAAACTTACTACCTTGAGTGAATTCTAACTAATAAAGGAATTGATCTTCTCTGAAAACCTGACTTGCTCAGGATAAGGATACTCAAAAGAGGGAAGAGTTAGATATAGGATCAGAGAGAGTTAGCTAGACCTGTAATTTGCAAAACATTGCTTCCCACTATCTTCGTCCCTCACAAACTAAGCACAGAAGACATAGCAATGAGGGATTTTTTCCTTTAGACAAGGGGTTAGCGGAAAAAGGTGAAATAATAAATATTTTAGGCTTTGTGAGCCATACACACAGTCTGCAACTACTTAACTTTGCCATGGTAGCATGAAAGCAATAATAGACAAAAACAGGTGTGTGGCCACATTTTGCCTGTATGTCACAGTGTGGTGAACTTTGCCCTAGATTCAAAGCTTGAGGGTTACTCTCAAAATAATGGAATGATTTGCTCTATGAAGCCTAAGACTGAAAGTGATACCATTGGTAGTCTAGAGAAAAGGAATCTGCACAGGAGTATGTAGGAATCCCACAGTTTCAAGGTCAGAGCCCTCAGCCTTCACAGTTTAATGAAGTCAAGTTCTTTGGTCAACAGTTCCCATCCATACACAGAACGTTAAACTTTTTATGGTATCATTTTCTTTGTATAGGAAATTGGGAGAAAGATCACCAGAAATTTGAGAAAACCTACCATATAAAAGATAAGGGATGTGGTTTTAAAGAAAGCACAGAAACAGCAACATCAAGGAACGAGATATTCTGGCAACAGAGGCAATTTAAAATAAATTATCTGACAACTTAAAGACAATATTGCAACCACCAAAAACCCCCCAAATTTTATAAAAATGAACTTGTAATAGAATAAATAAATTTAGACATTACTAACTGTTGTTTGCATTAAAAATCAAAGACATCAAGGATATAAAATCCAAAAATAATCTCACAGAATAGACTAAAAGCCCAGAAACTATTCAAGAAAGTTAAAAGATAGAGCATCTATCTCAAAAAAAGAATAGAGAAAATAAAGCAAAGAAAAATTTTAAATGGGCAATATGCAAATTTCATACAGCCAGAGGAAACACATATTCACACAGACAGGGCTCTCTGAATAACACGTAAATCTAAAAATTATTATTTTCACTTTCGAATCCTATTCTCAGATAAATTATCATCAAGTGTGACAACAGAATAAAGTTTTCAGGATGCAAAAACTTACAATCCAAATAATCTTTACTAGAAAATTATTTTAAAATATGCCTTAGAAAACAGGGAAGTAAACCTGCTATTGGAAACAGGATTGAACCTAGGAGAGATATGATATTTAGTTCCAGAGGTTCAACAAAGAAGAAAGCTGAGATAGGTATAACTGTATGTTAGAGAAGAATTAAGGGACTGCAATCTTTAAGAAGTGTGAGGATTTAATAGAATAGTTAAAATTATTTAGACTTTGAAAAATTTTTATAATAGAGTAAATATAATTGATGGGGTCTTAAAAGAAAAATCCTTTTAAGTATTACTTAAATTTTATTTTTTAAGAGGTTAGGAACACTATACCCATAGAAAATTAAATGCAGTTTTCACAAACTCATAGTAAAGTACTATATTTGGCAATAATTACATAAAAGCTACATACTGTTTTTCAACATTTAGTTTCATATTATATACAAATTATGGAAGACTTAACTATTCCAATACAAAGCTGATACCATAGGCAAACTTATTCTATCTCATTGTAGCACATAAATAAAATACCATGCAAAAAAATACCATGAAAATTCCATAACAACTCTAGACTATGACTACTGCTTGCATTCTATATATGTACTATATGTCTGTTAAGGCTTCCTTGACAGGTTAACATAATGTCTCTTCAACATATTCTGCTATGTGGCAAAATGCTTCTGGCATTCATAATCAAAGATCCAACTATGTACATATTTCCTTTGATTAAAAACAAACAAAATCTACCTGTGAAAGCATTTCAGCAATATACTGTTTGAAGCCTAAAACACTTGTAAATCTCTTCAGATATTTTTATACTTATCCTATTAAGAAAACATAGCTTTTCAGTTCCAGAGAAGTATATAGTTTTATTTAAACTATAGTCTAGAATAATTCCTCAGTACATTTATCTCACTACCTTAGGTTTTCAGTCCATATTTTTTGTTATCTATCTACCAATAATTGATTTGTCATAAACAGAGGGTAATTGCAACAGTGGTTTTTCTTCACAATTCTTTATCCAAGAATATCAAGATCAGCATACATGTTTTTCATTAGCTCACAGCACAAATGGTTGACAGTTTGGGTATCTGTACAGTACTTCTTGCTAAATTTCATTATTTGATCTGCTTTGACATAGGAAAGGTTGTTATACTACTGTGCTGACAAACTGACAAACCCTGCTTCTGCTGTTATAACTTTTTAATCAACATCATAGTTAATATTCATCTGGTGTTCCTAAAGTATGTACCACAGGAGGGCATACATTCATTACAGTTAATTGAGAAGTCAGTATGATGATTTGGACAAATATTAGAAGTGATGCTGCTTATGCTGGCAATTTATGATTTGATCCACATTAAGAAAAATCTGAACTATTTTTTCCCTTATGCAATATGTATGTGTGGCAAATGTATTTGGTTATTTGTCATACTATTTCTTACTGTCTAGTATTTTTTCTGTTGTATTTAATTTTGTTCTCCTATTTTATTACTTTAAAGGCATTATTATTGCAACTTTATACTGAAACACCAAAACAATGAAATTAATTAAAGAATATCCACGTAACAATGTCTAGGTAATAGGAATGAAAATTGAATAGCCCTATGGTATTTCGCCTAGTCTATCTATGCAAATAAACACAATGAGGCAGCGAAAGTTTCTACATTTAGACCTCAGAAAGACAACAGCTATCTGAGAAGACATGTCCTAGTCACTAGGAGTTAGTACAAATGTAAATGTGAAAAATGCATTATTTTCATGTTCAGGTTGTTCAAAATCCAACCATGCCTCCATAACTGGCTATTTACTTTACTACTGATTCTTGGCACTTGTTGGGTTCTCCCAGTCTCAGTTTTTCTTTAAAACCAGAGACTTCTAGACAGAGTATGATATATTGACCATGTTTAAATTAAATGTTTACCAATGTAATGAATGAATGGTATGACTATTTACAACAGATATTTCTGTCTTGTCAGAGGTAACGAAGTCATTGTGAGCAGCAGTTTTTGGATTGTCCACCAAAGGTAATGTCAGTCTGTCATAACTGCTTAAAATTTAACATAAAAAGTTAAAGTGGAATAAATGAAACTAAAGTTTAAGTATGGATTAGGCTTATTTTAATACATCATCAACATATTTTTATTATATGTTATTAACACACCCATCACTTTAATTTCAAGTTCAGGAGCAACAGATATCTTCTTAGTAAGGATAAACTTTTTCATACATAATTATTTCAAAAGTAACCCTTTAGGAAAGCAAAATACTCTCAACCCAATTTCAGAGTAGCTATAAACATTACAAAAACATTTCACTTCTTATAGCTGTAGAAAAAGACCAATGTCATTCTCAAGTCCTCTTGAGATTTTATTTCCTGCGGGGTTTTCTCACAGCTTTGTGTGAGTCTCTGTTGGCCAAGAACATGTGGGTAGCTTGGGCCCACTATAGTCTCTGTTATGTATATACACAGTTTCTGGTCAACTCAGGATATGGGAATAACACCAGTTTTGGCTAAGATATGGCTATCTCACACCCAGAACTCCCTTTTAAGTTCCCCAACAAATCCACCTGTCCACTGCTTGAGCCAAACAAAACTACAACCTCAGCCTAGTAGAGCCTATAGCCTTCCTGTTTGCTTGCCACTAAGGTCACACTTTAACTGACAATGCTCCACATCAATTGAGCCTCTCCTAGCAGCAAAAGCAAAACAGCTGAAATAGTTTCACAGCCTGACCTACCCTTATCCAACAATTAGGATGACAGAGGCAGGTGGGGGTGGGCGCTGCTGTGCTTACTGGACTTTTCAAAGATAACCTAGATTTCATTAGAGACTTGATGGCAGCAAAATGATTCAGAATGAAGCAAAATATAGCTTCTATCTGAAGTCAGATGTCAACGTAAACATATTTTTATTATATTCAAAGGCATAATGATATAAACATTATAAAAGAATGAGTATATCCTTCATAAAACTGACAGAAACTAATAGGCCATTTGTTTACTATATGACTTTAGCACAAGACTCCTCCAGCTACAACCTTTTCTGTGAAATAGGCTCAGTATAAGCACATGGATAAAACAGACAGCTGCAATGTTGATGAAAGACAGTATTTATTTAAAGCATGTCATCATGTCAAACTACAAATTCTCCTCAGAGAGCTATTTCCCCTAACTTTTAATCAATTGTTTTCACTCAGGTTTCTAAGTTGTCCGTCATGACAATAAAATTTCAATAAAGACCTGATCAATAGTAATTATGGTAGATTACTCCATAAGTATTATAAACTACAGACTTATGTTACCTAGTTTCTATGTTGCTATTTAAATAAACATATGACATCTTAGACAAAAATGTCAAAGATAGACTTTCCATTATACGCTGTTTCATGATGTCCATTTTCCCACATTTCTTTGATTTAAAACAATATTTTCTGACTAGGTACAGAATAATTCTAATAGAAAATTTAGAAACTCTAGAAAAGAAAAAATTGAAAATAAAAAGCATCCAAAAACATACATCCACAATAGATATTATGAACTTTATTTTCTTTTTAAAAGCTTGAGTTTTAAACTGTATTATTTAAAATTATTTTAATTTATTCTGATATTTTAATTGTTATCTAGTAAAATTATTTTTTTTCCTTTTGCCTAAAATCTATTTTCTATTCCTTTTTTTAAAAAAATTACTTTTAGGATTCTCCATTGGTTGTTTGTCAAATACTTTATTTTCTGTTTGTTTAGAATAAAGCTCCATCAAAAAGTTTGCTTAACTAGCATGTAAAGGAACCAGCAGGATAGTAAGCCCCTTCAAAGGGAACTAGATAAAGGGAAGTATTTACAGGCATATCTCATTTTATTGTGATTTGCTTTACCGCACCTTGAAAATACTGCATTTTTTACAAATTGAAGATTTGCAGCAACCCTGCTTAGAGCAAATCTACTGGAGCCATTTTTTTCCAACAGCATTTGCTCACTTAATGTCTCTATCACATATTGGTAATTCTAACAATATTTCAAGCTTTTTTATTATTACTGTATTTGTACGGTGACCTATAATCAGTAGTAATCTTTGATGTTACCACTATGACTTACTAAAGGCTCAGATGATGGTTAGCATTTTTTAGCAATAAAGTAGTTTTTAATTAAGGTATGTACTTGTTTTAGACATAGCTATTACATACTTAATAGACTATAGTGTAAACATAACTTTTATATGTACTGGAAAACAAGAAAAAATTGTGTGACTCACTTTATTGTGATATTCACTTTATCATGGTAGTCTGCAACTGAGCCTGAAATAGGTCCAAGGTATGCCTATACAAAGGTTGAGGAAAAGAAAATTCAAGTAAGATTTCTAATTTCCATTCAAAATAAAACCATAGGTTTGAGGTTGTAATTTTCTATTCTGGACAAAACCAAGAAACTATTAACTCTACTAGACAAAATTAATTTTCTTTGCTTCCACACAAGAACTACTTGCATAAATATCAGTTTTGTACAGGATAATATCTACCCTTACAGCACTGTAAAATGCACTAATCAGTAGTAAAGAGTAAGTCAAAGATACTCACATATGTCTAGAATCAGATAACCCCAGATAAGCCTGCTAGACATACCCAATAGACCCCAAAGGAACACCCTGTAATCCTTCCTATCACCAATTCTTGGGCAACTTTTCCCTAGTCATAATTCTTGTGATCATAAATAATCTCCAAAGATTATTTATGATCACACAAAGACAGGCTTCTCTCACCATGGTTAGTCTGTTTTTATTTTCATTTTTAATAAATGCAACAAGAGGTTTTAACACATATATGTCTCTTCCTCATGTCGTTAACTTCACTTTTGAACTTTTATAAATATATTATGAATGTCCAGGGATCTTCCCTTTATTATTTCTGTTATTACTGTTTGCTTTATTTGAGGGGAGATTACAAATTAACTAAGAGGGGCTTCCCTGGTGGCACAGCAATTAAGAATCCACCTGCCAATGCAGGTGACATGGGTTCAATCCCTGGGCTGGGAAGATCCCACATGCCATGGAGCAACTAAGCCCATGTGCCACCACTACTGAAGCCTAAGTGCCTAGAACCTGTGCTCCACAACAAGAGAAGCCACTGCACTAAGCCCACACACTGCAAAGAAGACTAGCCCCTGCTTGCCGCAACTAGAGAAAGCCTGCACGCAGCAACAAAGACTCAACACAGCCAAAAAAAAAATGAAAAATAAATTATAAAAAAAAAGAAATTAACTAAGAAACTTATCTCCAGCAGATTTCACCTGCTCTGCTTATAAGTGAGGCTGAATTCCTCTCTTTGATGCCTCCCAAAACTTTTAAGATTCCTGGTCTGGCAGAAAGTGACCTTCCTGACTACTTGAAACATTCGGGCCTTCTAAACCATTAGTCAGACATCACTCAGGTTTGCTGGGCAGGCTTGGTGGGAATTGGCTTTTCATATGAAATATAATGTGTGTTTCTTAATGGTAGGCTTGCCATACTTATCAAATAATATTTACTCTCAATTTTCTTATAAAATTGACATAAAATGAAACAAAATTAATTTTAAAAGGTTGAAATATCATAGATATGTTCTTTGATCACCATGTAATTAAATTAGAAATAAATATCAATAAAGCATCTATAAAGGCAATGAGTAACTGCATATTAATTAATCTAATCAAAGCCACCAATTGTTAAGGAAGAAGTTGCAAAGGATATTAGAAAACTGTAGAAATTCAATGATAATGAAAGCACAACTTACTTAAAGTTTTGGGATACATCTAGGCTGCACTTAGAAGAAAATGTATAGCTTTAGTGTACATTAAGTTTAGAAATAAAAATACAATATATAGGCTTCCACCATGGGAAGCTAGGACAAAGGTAAAAAGTTAATCCAAAGATACAAATATATACTGTCTACAAATATAAGCAAACAAACAAAAACTCTCACTTTATATTCAAGGACACACATAAGCTGAAAGTCAAAGGGTAGAAAAATATATTCTATGCAATAGCAACCAAAAGAGAGCAGAGGCAGCTCTACTTATATGAGACAAAATATATTTTAAGCCAAAAATCATCACAAGAGAAAAAAGAACATTATATAATGATAAAGAAACCAATTCAACAGTAACATACAATAGTTATAAATATATGTGCATACAACATCAGAGCACTTAAATATATAAAGCAAATATTGACAGAACTGAAGGAAAAAACAGACAGAATTACATTAATAATAGGGGATTTCAACAACCCATTTTCAATAATGGGCAGATCAGCCAGACAGAAAATCAATGAACAGGGATCTTGAACAATACTACAGACCACATGAATCTAACAGACATATATAGAACATTCTACCCAAGAGGAGCAGAATATATGCTCTTCTCAATTGCACACCAAACATTTTCCAGGATAGCTCACATGTTAAGACACAAAACAAGTCTTAACAAACTTAAGAAGACTGAAGTCATACCAAGTATCTTTTCTGAGTACTATGGAATGAAACTAGAGACCAACAAGAGAAGGAAAACTAGAAAATTCACAAATATTTGGAGATTAAATAGTACAGTTTGAACAAACAATAGGTCAAAGAAGAAATTAAAAGACAAATTAGAGAATATCTTCAGATGAATGAAAATACAACATAACAAAACTTATGAGATGCAGCAAAAGCAGTACTAAAAGGGAAGTGGATGGCAATAAACACATATTAAAAAAAAGAAAAAATCCATAATAAAGAGTTTAACTTTACAACATGAGGAACTACAAAAAGAAAAGCTCAATCAAATATTATCAGAGGAAAGGAAACAATAAAAATTAGAGCAGAAATAAACAAAATAAACAATAGAAAAAGCACTAAAACTAGGAGTTGGTTTTTTGAAGAAAATAAACAAACTTGACAAATCTTTATCTAGATTAACAAAGAAAAAAAGAGTCAAGACACAAATCAATAAAATCAGAAATGAAAAAGATGATAGTACAGTTGATACCACAGAAGTAAAAGGAATCATAAGATATTGCTATGAACACTTATTTGCCAATAAACTGGATAAACTAGAAAAAAATGCATAAATTTCTAGAAACATACAACTTACCAAGACTGAATCATGAAGAAAGAGAAAGTCTGAACAGACTTATAACAAACAAGAAGATTGAAATCATAATCAAAACCTCCCCCCAACAAAAAAAAGCCCAGGACCAGACGTCTTCACTAGTGAATTACACTAAACATTCAAAAAAAAAAAAATAATAATGTCAATCCTTATCAAACTCTTCCAAAAAGTTGAAAAGGAGGCAACAACTGCAAAATGACTTTATGGGGTCAGCATTACCCTCATCTGATATCCAAACCAGATAAGAAAACTAAAAATCAATAATACATATAAATATAGACGTAAAAATCTTCAACAAAATATTACAAACAAATTCAATAGGACAATGAAAGGATCATATGCCAAAATCAAGTGAACTCTATCCATGGGATGAAAGGAAGGTTCAGCATAAATCACTCAATGTGGTACACCACATTAATAGAACAAAGGTTAAAAATCAAAATATTAACATAATAAATGCAAAAAAAGCACCTGACAAAATTCAACACCCTTTCATTCCAAAAAACTAGTAATAAAAATAAATTACCCTAATAAAATAAAGATTATGTATGAAAATTCCACAGTTATCATACTCAGCAGTGAAAAACTAAAAGCTTTTTTTCTAAGATAAGGAAAACAGCAAGGGTTCCTACTCTTGCACTTCTATTCAACATAGTACTGCAAGCCCTAGACAGAGCAATTAGGCAAGAAATAGAAATAAAGACCATCCAAATCAGAAAGATTGAAGTAAAATTACCTCTGTTTGTAGATGACATCATCTTATAGGTAGAAAACCCTAAAGATTACACACATACACATACATACACACACACAGACATATACAAACTTACAAACTATTAGACTAATAAATGAATTCAGTAAAGTGGCAGGATAAAAAAATCAACATACACAAATTACTTGCATTTTTATACATCAACTATGTAGTGTCTGAAAAGAAAATTAAGGAAAACATTCCCTTACAATAACATCAAAAAGAACAGAATACTTAGTAATAAACTTAATTAAGGAGGTGAAAGACTTCCAGACTGAAAAATAAAACATTGATGAAAGAAATAAAAGAAGACGCAAATGGAAAGACATCCCATGTTCATGGATTACAAGACATTACTACTGACATGTCCATATGACTCAAAGTGATCTACAGATTCAATGCAATTTCTATCAAAAACCAAATGGCAATTTTCTTACAGAAGTAGAAAAAATTCTAAACTTCTTATGGGAAGAAAATAAGCCAAATAGCCAAAATAATCTTTAGAAAAGACAAAGCTGGAGACCTCACACTTCCTGACCAAACATACCACAAAGAAGTAGTAACTAAAAAATTATAGTTTCAGCATAAAGGCAGACACATAGAGCAATGAACCAGAAGAGAGAACCCAGAAACAAATCCTTACCTATAAGGTCAAATGATCTTCAACAAGGGTACCAAGAAAGTACAATGGGGAAAAGACAGTCTTTTTAACAAATATTGTTGGGAAAACTGGATAGCCACATGAAAAAGAATGAATTTAGACCCATATTTTACACCATAGAGAAAAATCAGCTGAAAATGGATTAAAGACTTAAACATAAGACCTGAAAGTTTAAACTCCTAGAAGAAAACAGAGGAAAAGCTTCATAACATTGGACTTAGATAATTTTATTGAGATGACACCAAAAACACAGTCAACAAAAGCAAAAACAGACAAATGGGACTAGATCAAACTAAAAAGTTCTGCACAGAAAAGGAAATAATAAACAGAATGAAAAGGCAACCTATGAAATGGAAGAAAATACTTGCCACTTGTCTGACAAGGGGTTAATATCCAAAATACATAAGGAACTCCTATAACTCAACAGCAAAATAATTAATAACCCAGCTAAAAAATGGACTAAAGACATGAATTAAAATGTCTTATTCTAGGACTTTCCAATAGGTATTTTAAAAGATGTTAAATGTCACTAATCATCAGGGATAAGCAAATCAAAACTTCAATGATATATGACCTCATACCTGTTAGGATGGCCATTATCAAAATAACAAAAACAGAAAGAAAAACAAACAATAACATCAACAGCAAAAATAACACATGTTAGAGAGAATGTGGAGAAATTGGGACCTTTGCACGCTGTTAGTAACAATGTAAAATGAAGCAGCCACTGTGGACAACAGTATAGAGGTTCACCAAAAAATTAAAAATAGAAGTACCACATGATTGAGCAACCCCACTTTTGAGTATTTATCTAGAAAGAACTGAAATCAGCACCTTGAAGAAATACTAGTACTCCAGTTGTCCATTACAACACTACTCACAATAGTCAAGATGTGGAAACAACCTTAATGTCCATGAACGCACAAACTGATAAAGAAAATGAGGTACATACATGCACATACACATTAAAAAGGAAGGAAATCCTGTAACATGCAAAAACACGGATAAACTTGGAAGACATTAGCCTAAATGGAATAAATCTCACAGAAGAACAGATACTGCATGATTCATATATGAGGTATCTAAAATAGTCAAACTAGTAGAATTAGAGTAGAACAGTGGACAACAGGAATTGGGTATGTGGAAGGAGAAATTGATAATTAGTGGGCATAAAGCTTCCATTATGTAAGATGAATAAGTTCTAGACAATCTGCTCTACAAATTGTGTCTATAATTAACAACAGTATATTGTACACTTAAAACATTTGCTAAAAAGATAGATCTCATTTCAAAAACCTACTGCAGTAGGTTTTTAAAAAATCTGTAGGTAGACTGATCCTAAAGATAGAGAGAGAACACAAATTACCCAAATTAGAAACAAAAAAGGGCTCACTACTATACATTATATGGATAAGTAGAGAAAAAAATGCTATATCAGTACAGACTGCACAGATATTATAAAGGAAAATGTGTGTATACACTTTATACTAATATATTTGACAACTTAAATAAAATGGCAAATGACTTGAAAGAAAATGTTATCAAATATGCCACGAGAAGAAACGGAAGCTCTTAATAGCCTATTATCTAATAGAGAAATTAGATTTATAAATGAAAATCTCCCACAAAGTAAATGCCAAGACTTGAGGAATTCACCTGTGATCTCCTTACAACATCTAAATGAAAAACAAATGCCAAATCAATAAAAATTATTTTATAATACAGAATAAGAAAAAACAATTCTCAAATTATTTATGACAGTCTCACTCTGTCCAAATATAATCAAAGACATTACTAGAAAAGAAATTTATGAACCAAGTATTCCCCATGAACAGTGATGCAAAAAACACTAACCAAATATCAGCAAGTGAATAGAAAAATATATAAAACAGCATACATTATTAACAAAAAGTTTATACAAGAATGCAAGGATATTTGGCACTCAGCTATAAATCAATGTATTATAATTAACCATATTATCAAAATAAAGGAAATATACATTTGATCATTGCAATTGAAAAATAAAAAGTATATGGCAAAATTATATACCACGCATGGTAAAAACTTATAGCAAACTAGGAATAGAAGGGAATTTTCTCAATTTGATAAAAATCACCTACAAAAAAATTATATCTGACAGCATAAATAACAATGAAATACTGAACATGCTTTCCCTGCTCTACATGCAAGTACTTCTAGTGGTCCATCTTCTGGTTTAAAACCTATTGACAATTTTTCAGCGCTGTCTACAGGAATTACAAAGGCTTTTACCAGGCCTCAGGGAAAAGCTGTGCCCTCCACACATCACACTAAGTGCACAGTCAGCACATTACAGTATCTAAAGAGAGTTACATTCAAGGTCTCAGGCATCTCTGGCCAGTTATGCTTTTCACATATTTGCATTCCTAGCTTTGGCAGCTTCATTCTTAAGTCTCTTTATCTAAGGTCTTTGCCATGACTTCCTTTTCAAGAGGAAGAGAGAGAAAACTTGAAGATACTTTTCCCCACTCTGACTCAGTACTTCTCTACTCCTTGTCCTACCTCTCATCCTCCTACTTATCCCAGGATCCATAAATCTGCCAGAGTTTTTTGTAAGTATGTTTTGAGATATTATGGGACAATATTAGTATCCTGTTCCTCATGATACTTCCACCCACTACTTTTCTCACCTATTGATGATTTTTTTTTTCTGAAGCCATTACTACTCCAACATAGTGTTTTTCTATTTCCTTCATTTGTTATGCATTTGTTTCACTTTTTCACCCTTTAAGTGTAATTCTGGTTTTAGGAAAAGTTTGTTTATCTTCCCCATTTATTTATTCAGTTATTTACACTATTTATTTAGAGCATGACATAGGTATTTATATTATTCTATGTGTTAGGTTATAATCCATTACTTATCATTATTTATTTTATTTATTTATTATACAGTGTAAATTATTCCAGATTTGGCCATCGAGAGCCACTTCAGGATGATATGTGTGCATTTTAAATATCTACTTCATAATCCTGATATCCTTATATTAAAAGTCCAAGAGTTGTTTTTTTCTAAGTTCATTTTATGCAAACATTTGAAATGTTTTTGTTTTTTATAAAAAATTTGAATTTTTACCTTAAAATTTTAAAGTTTTAAATTTACCTTAAACTTTTCAAATAAAGTTTCATAGAGCATTCTTTTACAAAATGACTACATCCTGTAAAAACAGGTACTCTTTATTGTAAACTGACAAGTGTTTTTGGTTTTTTTTTTTTTGGCCATGCTGCATGGCTTATGGTATCTTAGCTCCCAGACCAGGGATCTAATCCAGGCCCAAGGCAGTGAGGGTGTAGAGTCCTAACCACTGGACCACCAGGGAAGTCCCCTGATGATCTTTTTAATCTACTTTATGTGACAGCCTGAGAGGAGTTACCTTGCAAACACCTAGACACAATAATTTCTAAATAATAGAGATTCAGTGTACAATTGCATTTTAAGTTCATAAGAAGAATAAATTTATCAATAGCAAACAAATGTTAAAATTTATAAGCTTTTCAAAGATTCTCTAGACCCTCATTGAAACTGCATATCGGTAATTTGTTTCAACAAGATAATTTCATTTCTTTTCTCATGTATGTTTGTGCCTGAGTTTTAATAATACTTATGCACAATTTTACTGTCTTTTAACTTTTATTAAAGAAGTTTAATCAAGTGCAATAAAAACCCCAGATTGAAGATCTTTTGTTTTCTTTCTTTATTAAAAGTAAAGTGCTGCCAAGAATCTGGATGAGAACTATGGGATTCTATATCCAACAGGAAATCTATTTTTTAATAAAAAGAGACTCTTGATAAACTCTATGCTTGAAGCAAATTTCAAAAGCATTTTCGATAGCCACAGAGCCTTTTAATTCCTTAACACCCACACATAAATCTTAATAACTTCCTTTTTGACTATAGGTTTAGCCACTTTGCTGAAAAGGAAATGGTTTAATATCCACCTTGTAAACTTAGCAAAAATATATTTGAATATGTTATGTAGAATTTAAAACTTTGTAGTTAATAAAATATTAATCTCATCAAATATTTGAATACTTCTAATTCTTAAAATGTCAATTCTTCCTGTTTCTTATGTAGCCAAAGGCAGTTTCATAAAAAATTCCATGGAGAGCAAAAAGAAATGTTTGGACAAAATGAATAATTCTGAAAACACCTGTGTTTAATTGTTAATAATGCTTAAATAATTATGTATCCCCTAAATGTAAATATAAAGCTATTGATAATTTAAGGCAAACATCAGTTTTAAATCCCTATAATAATAAAAAAAAAAAGGCTTTGTGATTAGGGAGCTCTACTTAACACACTGTAGCAACCTAAATGGGAGGGAAATCCAAAAGGGAGGGGATAATTGTGTATGTATAGCTGATTCATTTTGCTGTGGAGTACAAGCTAACACAACATTGTAAAGCAACTATACTCCAATAAAAAATAATTTTAAAAAATGCTTTGTGATTAAAGACTCATAACGTACATATTCAGGTTCTTACTAGAGAAAGGACAAAGATTACAATCATGCTGGACATGGCTATCATGCAAAAAGACATTTTGTATAATTTATTATTCCAGTCAAATTAATATACTTTGAAGGGGAACTTCCCTGGTGGTCCAGTAGTTAAGATTTCACCTTCCAAAGCAGTGGGTGCAGCTTCAATTCCTGGTCAGGGAGCTAAGATTCCACAGGCCTCTCGGCCAAAAAACCCAAAACAGTAAAAACAAAACAAAACAAAAACCAGAAGCAATATAGTAACAAATTCAATAAAGAATTTAAAAATGGTCCACATCAAAAAAAAAAACACAAAAAAACAAAAAACTTAAAAAAAAATATATATATATACACTTTGAAGGAAATATTTCCTGTTTGTAAACTTTGCTCTTTTGATAAATGATCTGGTCAATGATATGCGATATACTTCATAAAAATTGATTTTCTATAGTTTATTTGTATATCAGGTGTACTAAACATGGAAAGAATAGCTATTATTGATATTTTAAGTCCTTATAAATAAAATTGAATTTTAGAAACTTTTAATTTAGATTCCATCATACCATAATATTTTACTGTGATTAGCTAAAGAATGTTTGCATTTATAATAATTTTCTATTTATTTGAAACTAAAAAAAAAAAAGACTTGTTTTCTGGTTAAGCAGATATAAAAATGATCTTCATACTTCTGCCCTCTCCAAAAATTAAGAGCACTATATAGAAATATTAAAATCAGAAAAATTAATTCCACATTTCAAGGAACAAAGGGGCAGTCTTATATCAGCTATCTCTTATGACGTAATCCATTAGTCCAAAGTTTAGTAGCTTAAAATAACAAGCATTTTTTATCTCATAGTTTCTGTGGTCAAGGATCCAGATATGGCATAGCTGGGTCCATTTCTTCAAGATCTCTCACAACACTGCACAAAATGTAGGCCAGGGACATAGCTATCTCAAGGTTCAACAAGGGCATGATCTCTTTCCAAACTCATTCAGAGATGGTTTGTAGAATTCAGTTTCTCACAGGCTTTTAAACTGAGGCCTCAATTCTTTAAGAGATATTTGCTGGAGGCCACCCTAATTCCTTGCCTCTTTTTTTTTTTTTTAACTTTTTATCTTATATTGGAGCATAGTTGATTAACAATGTTGGGATAGTTTCAGGTGTACAGCAAAGTGATTCAGTTATAGATATACATGTACCTATTATTTTTCAAATTCTTTTCCCATTTAGATTGTTACATAATACTGAGGAGAGTTCCCGTGCTATATAGTAGGTCCTTGTTGGTTATCCATTTTAAACCTAGCAGTGTGTACATGTCAATCCCAAACTCCCTAACTATCCCTCCCCCATTCTTCCCCCTGGTAACCATAAACTCATCTTCTAACTCTGTGAGTCTGTTTTTCTTTTGTAAGTAATTTCATGTGTATCATTTCTTTTCAGGCTCTGCTTATAAAGCGATATCATACAATATTTTTCTTTCTCTGTCTGACTTCACTCAGTATGACAATCTCTAGGTCCATCCATGTTACTGCAAATGGCGTTATTTCATTCTTCTTAATGGCTGAGTAATATCCTATGGTATATATGTGCCACATCTTCTTTATCCATTCTTCTGTTGATGGACATTTAGGTTGCTTCCCTGTCTTGGCTATTATAAATAGTGCTGCAATGGAACAAGGGGGTGCATGTATCCTTTCGGACCATGTTTTACGCCAGATATATGACCAGGAGTGGGATTGCAGGATTATATGGTAGCTCTATTTTTAGTTTTTTAAGGAACCTCCATACTTCTCTCCATAGTGCCTGTACCAATTTACATTCCCACCAACAGTGTAGTAGGCTTTCCTTCTCTCCATACCCTCTCCAGCATTTATTGTTTGTGGATTTTTTTGATGATAGCCATTTTGACTGGTGTGAGGTGATATCTCATTGCAGTTTTGATTTGCACTTCTCTAATAATTAGCGATGTTGAACATCTTTTCATGTGCCTGTGGCCATCTGTATGTCTTCTTTGGAGAAAGATCTATTTAGGCTTGCCTCTTTATAGATTATTTTACATGAAACATAGCTTCATCAGAGTGACCAAATGAAAGGGTAAGAGGGTGCCAGCAAGAGAGACAGTGTGTGTGTGCTATTAAGAGATAGTGCTAGCAACATAAAAAGTATGTTGATAAAGTAATCATAGAAAAATTCTATCACTTTGGTCATATTCACTTTTTTAGAAGCAAGTCATTATACCCAGCGCACACTGAAGAAGCAGGGATTACACAGGAGCTGGTAACCTGGATGTGGGAATCACTGGGAGCCATGTCAAATGCTGAGTAGCACAAGCCCTATTCCCAGTCACAAACTGCAATATATAGAAGTCAAATGCTTTACTCCTGTATCAAAACAAAGGAAGATGCTGAGGTCTATAGCCCTTGAGTGTGTGTGTGCACATGTGTATGTGTGTGTACAACACACATACATATGTACACACATAAATACATACATACTTATAATGATGATGAGCCAGTTATGTCACTAAGATGAGAAAACAAAGATGGAAGTTTTGAGAAGCTAAGGCAGCTGGATCTTGAGAGACAGACTACTGGAGAAAAGGAAGCTATGCAGAGGAAGCACACAATAAATCTTCACATGGATCACTTTGGGTCCTTAGCAGAATACAAATGTGCATATGTAGAATGAAATTTCTCAATATTGAGAAATGATTTGGGAGCAGCAAGGTGAGTAATCCTGAGTTCACACAGGGCTGGAAGGCACTGAAGTCCCAACTAACCAGATTTAAGGGTCTTTTCGAAAACCCAGAGCATTCAATAGAGATTCCAGAAGATTCACACCTTAATAATAGAATTAAGCTAGCCCTAGAATAAAGGAAAGTCTTTGTTTCCCCAGAAAAACAAAAAGCTTAAAAACAGCCTCAGAAGGATCAAGTTTGTCAATCATTAATTAATTCCCAAAACAAAATCCAACAATCTTTAAAGGAATACTTATAACATGGCACTTGAAAACATAAAATATACAACAATAAAATTGACCATCTTATTATAAATAATTGTACATTCAAATAAATAGAGAAATATACCACTAGGAGAAATGAAAAGATAAAATGAATCCCCAAATTAAAAAAGAATTAGAAATTTATTTTAATACATTTATTTTACCTATGTCCATGTATTAAAGTATATTACTAATTTAGTGTGAAAAGAAATTAAATAAAAATAAATAATACTTCTAGATACAAAAAAAATGAAATAGATAAAATAAAATAACTTATTTTACTTAACAGTGGGTTAGAAACTGTAATTCACTAAATTTAAGGCATAGCAAGCAAAAGTACAGGGGGAAAAATATCCAGAACCAAATGACCTGTGCTATTAGCAAGGAATCTAACATACATGTAATTGGTATCTCAGAAAAGGGAGAAGGGAAGTAGAGAGAGAAAATTATTTAAAGAAGTAATGACCAGCATTTTTTTTTCAAATGTGGGAAGCACAATAAAACCACAGATCCAAGAAGTACAATCAGTATCTCCCACATAAATACAAAGAAACTCACATGAGGCATATGTTAATTTAATTACTAAAACACAGTGCTAAAGTGACAATCGAGTCTGTGTGTAAATACATTTCTTTTAAATTATGATAAAAAACACATAACATGAGGCTACCCTCTTAAAAATTTCTAAGTGAACCGTACAATATTGTTAACTATAAGCACAATGTTGTCCAGCAGATCTCTAGAACTTTTTCATCTTACACGACTGAAACATTATACCTATTGAACAGCAACTCCCATTATACCCATTGAACCGCAACTTTCATTTTCCCCACCTCCACCCGACAAGCAGCATTCTACTTTCTGCTTCCATGAATTTAACTAATTTAGATATCTCTTATAAGTGAAATCATGCAGTATTTGTCCATCTTGTGACTAGCTAATATCACTTAGCATAATGTCCTCCACATCATCCATGTTGCTGCATATTGCAGGATTTCCCTCTTTTTAAAGACCTAATAATACTCTGTTGTATGTATGCACGTACCACATACTCTTTATCTATTCATCTGTCAATGGACGTTTAGGTTGTTCCCACCTCCTAGCTAGTGTGAATAATGCTGCAATTAACCTGGAAGAGCAAATACCTTTTGGAGATCCTGATTTCGCTTGGATATATACTCAGAAGTGAGATTGCTGAATCATATGGTAGTTATATCTTTAATTTTGGGGAAAATTTCCATATATTCCCACAAATCACATATAAGGGTTCTAATTTCTCCACATCCTCTCCGAAATTTCTTTTGTTTTCCTTTTTGTTTTTGATATTGGCTATCCTAACAGCAGTGAAATGATATTACATTGTGGCTTTAATTTTCATTTTGTTGATGATTAGTAATTTTGAGCACCTTCTGATAAACCTATTAGCCATTTGTGTGTCTTCTTTGGAGAAGTGTCTGTTCAAGTCCTTTGCCCATTTTTAATGGGTTATTTGCTTTTTTTCTATAGAGCTGGAGTACCTTGTACATTTTGAATATTAACATCTTATTAGATATGTGGTTTGCAATATTTTCTTTTATCAGATATGTGGTCTGCAAATATTTTGTCCCATTCTGAGGTTGCTTTTTCACTGTTACTTGTTTCCTTTGCTGGGCAGAAGTTTTTTAGCATGATGTAACCCCACCTGTCCATTTTTGCTTCTGTTGATTGTGCTTTTGGTTTCATATCCAAGAAATCACTACCAAAACCAATGACATGAAGTTTTGCCCCTATGCTTTCTCCTAGGAATTTTATAGTTTCAGATCTTATGTTTAAGTCTTTGACTCATTTTGAGAATTTTTTGTGTGATATAAGATAAGGAACCAATTCCATTCTTCCATATGTGTGTATGCAGTTTTCCCAACACCATTAGTTGAAGAGACCATCCATTCCCCACTGTGTATTTTTGGCAGTTCTGTTGAACATCAGTTGACTGTATATGCATGGATTTTTTTTCTGAGCTCTTTATTCTGTTCCATTGGTCTATAAGTCTGTCTTTATACTGTCTTGCTTACTATAGCTTTGTAATAAGTTTTGAAATCAGGAAGTGTGAGATTTCCAACAACTTTGTTCTCCTTTCTCAAGACTGTTTCGACCCTTGAGATCATTTGTGGTTACATACGAATTTTAGAATTGTCTTTTATATTTTCATAAAAATTCCACTGTGATTTTGATAGGGATTGCATTGAATTTATAGGTCACTTTGGAAATTTTAACAATGTTAAATCTTCTAGTCCAAGAACATGGGATGTTTCAATTTATTTGTGTTCCAGCAATATTTTGGAGTTTTCTGTGTATAAATCTTTAACTTCCTTGGTTAAGTTTATTCCTGTTTCCTTTTGTTTGATGCCAGTGTGAATAAAATTTTTTTCTCTCTAATCTTAGAGGAAAAGCTTTTAGTCTTTAATGATGGAGTGTGATAATAGCTGTGGGGTGTTTCATATATATCCTTTACTATGTTGAGAAAATTTACTTCTAATGTGGTGAGTATTTTTATAATGAAAGGGTATTGAATCTAGTTAAATGCTTTTTCTGCATCTACTGAGATGGATTGTGATTTTTAAACTTGGTATCTTAATATGGTGGATCTCATTGATTTATCTGCATATGTTGAACCATCCTTTCATCCCAAGGATAAAACCTACTAGATCATGATGCATCATGCTGTTGAATTTTTTTCTTTGTATTTCATTAAGGATTTTTGTTTCTATATTAATCAGGAATATTGGGTTTTTTAGTTTTCTTATGGTGTCTTTTTCTGGTTTCGGTATCAGGATAATGCTGACTTCATAAAATGAACTTGGAAGTGTTTCCACCTCTTTAGTTTTCTGAAAGAGTCTGAGGATTGGTATTATATCTTTAAATGTTTAGAAGAATTTACCAGTGAAATCATATGGTCCTGGGCTTCTCATTTATTAAGAGCTTTTTGATTACTGATTCAGAATAAAAAGTGATGCCTTAAAAATAGTCTAAGAAAAAGTCACATTGCATAGAAAAAATACCACATACATCTTCCTAATAAAATCATAACCAA
This sequence comes from Hippopotamus amphibius kiboko, assembly GCF_030028045.1. Taxonomy (NCBI): domain Eukaryota; kingdom Metazoa; phylum Chordata; class Mammalia; order Artiodactyla; family Hippopotamidae; genus Hippopotamus; species Hippopotamus amphibius. The sequence goes on along the minus strand of NC_080193.1, from coordinate 117,072,511 downwards.
GACAATGATGGAATGAAATTGTTAAAGGATTAAAAGAAGAAAAAATGTCACTCTACAATTCTAGGTCCACAGAAAACACTCTGCTAAAATAAAGGCAAATTAAAGACATTTTCAGCAACAAAAAACTGATAGACTTTATTGCTAGCAGACAAGCACTACAAGAAATGTTGTAGTAAGACAAAAAAATGATATCAGATGAAAACATGGATCTACACAGAAGAAAGGAGAGTGATATAAATCATAAATATGTTGGCCAGTATATTTTTTTATTTTAGTGGAGTATAGTTGCTTTACAATGTTGCATTAGTTTCTGCTGTACAATGAAGTGAATCAGCTATATGTATACATATATCCCCTCCCTCTTGGACCTCCCTCCCACCAACCACCATCCCACCCAGCTAGGTCATAACAGAGCATTGAGCTGAGCTCCCTTTGCTATACAGCAGGTTCCCACTAGCTATCAATTTTACACATGGTAGTGTGTATATGTTAATCCTAATCTCTCAATTCGTGCCACCCCCCCCTCCTGTGTCCACACATCCATTTTCTAAGTTTGCATCTCTAAATATATTTTTTAAATTCCCCTTATTTAGCAGGCTCAGAATATGTTTCGGTATATTTTAAAGAACTAGAGTCATACAGAGTATTTCAGATCACCATGAAATTAGACTAGAATTTAAAACCAGAAAAATATATTAAAACGATTCAAATATTTGCAGAATAAATAATACATCACTAAATATATGTGTCAAAGAATAAACCTGAAGTAAAAATAGAAGCAAATTTGAAATAAGTGAAAATTAAAACAAGAAAATTTGTGGAGTGCTTTACAGGTCTAAAAATTTAAATAGAAAAAAAGTCTCAAATCAATATCTAGGATTCTACCTAAGAAAATCAGAATAAAGAAGAGCAAATAAAACCAAAAGTAAGTAGAAGGAAGGTAAAATAAAGATAAGGGTCAAAATTAATGAAAAAAATAGTTACATGGTAGAAAATGTTCATAAGAACAAAAGATGGTTCTTTTACTAGGTCAACATAATTTATAAAATTCTAAGTAGACTAATTAAAAAGTATAAAAACACAAATTTAAAAGATCAAGATTAAAAAGAAGCAATACTAAAATAATTCAGATGTTAAAAATATACAATGGGAACATTTGAGCAATAATATGCCAATAAATTTGATGATCTCATCAAAGATTTTGAATTCATAATCTATATCTTCTTATAAAACAATCCCAAGCCAAGATGCCTCCACTGACTAATCCCCTCAAACATTTAAAAATAAAAGTAATGTCAATCATGCAAAAATGTTTCAGAATGCTGATTAAGAACAATGCTTCCTAATTCATTTTATAAGACCAACCTAATTTTTATTTAAACACATACATACATTACAATACCACAAACCAGTATCTCTCTTTAACACATATACAAAAGTGTTTAAGTACATATGAAAGAATTGAATCTAGTAATATATAAGATTGATTATAGATGATGACCAAATGGAGTTTATCCAAGGAATCTGTTTGATTTAATACTTTTAAAAAATTCATTTAATCCACTATATCAAAAGAATATACAAAATAAGCAATATAATCAACTCAATATGTACAGAGAACAGCATTTGACAAACTTGATTCATTCATGATAAAATATCTCAGCAAATTAGGGGAAAAATGATTTCATTTAAGCTATGAAAGGTATTTATGAAAAATGTATAGCTATTAACAACATACTTAATTGAGAACAAATGAATGCTTTCCTTCTAAGATCAGAAGACAGGAAAAAGTGATCTCACCACTTCTATTTCACATTATGCTAGAGTTCTTAGCCAGAGAATTAAGACAAGGAAAAAAAAAGTAAAAGGTGAACATATTGGTAAGAAAGAAGAAAATTGGCTTATCTGCATATAAAGCATAAAACATATAAAAATTTTTACTAAAACATCTACAAACAAGTTACAAGTATTAAAAAGTCAATTTTGCAACATAAACATACAAAATATATTTGTTTCTATATACTAGACACAATATTAGAAATGAAATTCAAGAATGTAAACACAATTTCAAAGAGCATGATAAAAAATACTCAGATCTGAGTGAGCTTGGGAGTGGGTCCTCTTCTAGTCTAACCTTGAGGTGAATGCAGGTCTGGTGATCACTTTGACTGCAGTCTTGTGAGGACCTGATCCAAAGGACCCAGTTAATCTGTACCCAAATTCCTGACTCACAGAAACTGTGAGGTAAAATATTTGTTGCCTTAAACTGCTAAGTTTGGGGAGTAATTTGTTACACTGTGTTATATAACTAATACACTGACTTAACAGAATTCCTTTTTCCTACTTATAAAAATGTACACAATGCCCTTCTCACATTCCAGAATTAATTCTGGAAAAGGATTTGACATCAGAAACTATGAAAACTGTACAGTGGATAAGTTCATCACTTTAGAGTTAGAAACACCTGGACTATGTCAGGATTTGCCATTTACTTGGTCTAATACAATGGGGGAGTTAAAAAAAATACTCAGAAAAGTTTAAGAAAATATTTCCAACCCTATGTATTGAAAACTACAAAGCTCTGATAAAAAATTAAAGAAGGCTTAAATGAATGGAAAGATATACCTTGTTTATGGTTTCAAAGACTCAATATTGTAAAGATGATAGTTACTGTCAAACTGATCCATACATTTAAATTAATCTCCATACACACCCCAGCAAATTTTGTATAGATATTGGTAAGCTGACTTTCAAATTCATATGGAAATTAAAGAACTTATAATAAACAAAAGATGTTTGAAAAGGGAAAACAGTTTGAAGGCTTTAACTACCTGGTTTCTACTCTTCCTTTAAAACTGCAGTAATCAAGACAGAGTGATATTTGCATAAGGATAGTAATATAAATTGGTCAGAATAAATCACTGAAATATATTGCCATATATATGTTTATTTTAATTTTAACTGGTTATTTTAATTTTAATTAATTCATGTTAATATGAATAAATAGCCCTGGAACTACTGTTTCTATGGAAAAATATAAAATTAATGCCTTACATCACAATAAAAAATAATCAGAAACAGATCATAAATCTACAAATAAAATTTCTAGAAGAAAAAGAAGAAAGTGGGAAAATATATTTGCAACCTGAATTGGGCTAAAATTCTTACATAGGACCTCAAAGTGGGATGCATTTTAAAAATTGATAAGTGAACTGTATAAAAACTACAAATTATTATTATTTGAAATATTTCATTAAGCAAATGAAAAGGCAATACACAGCTTGGAAAATAATCAGTATATATATATATAATTTATTTTATATATTTATTATAAATTTTATACAGAATAAACACTTGAAACTCTGTAAGACAGCCCAGTTATAAATGAACAAAAGATTTGAACAGACACTTATCAAACAGATGATAAACAAATATTCTATAAGGGCATAAAATATGTTGAAAATATTTTTTATCAGGGAAATGCATATTAAAACTACATATCCATTAGAATGGTTATTAGGAAAAAGACTAAATATCAAGTGTTGTCGAGAATGCTGAACACCTAGAACTTCAAATCATTGCTTTTGGAAATGTAAAGCACTACATCCATTTGGAAATCAATTTGACAGTTTCTTATAAAGTTAAACATATGTATACTTAGGATAAAATCCAGCAATTCCACCCCTTGATATTTTCCCTAAGGAAATAAAAAACCCATTCCCCACAAACACTTAGGATACGAATGGTTTTAGTAATTTATGTCCTAAACCCTAAAACTGGAAACTACCCAAATACCATCATAAGATAAATGTATACACAAATTGCTGTATATACTATTACGGAATACTATTCAGCAATAGAAAGAAAAATGTACTGATGTAATATCAATAAGAGTAGATATCAATAACACTACGCTGAGCCAAAGAAGCCTGTCAGAAACATGTGCATCCTCTGTGACTCCATTTATATAAAATTCTAGAAAATGCGACACTAATCTATAAGGACACAAAGCAGATGAGTGGTTGCCATTGATTCATGATGGAGTGTGAAAAAGGGTATGAGCACTTAATGAGTTAATGAAGCATCATGTTCATCAGGAAATCAAGTACTTGAGAAGAGTAGGCTCTGGAGTCTGACCCAATTGAGTTTGAACATCACATCTATCTACCATGTACTAAATCCACAGTCTTGAATAATCCCCTAAACATTCTTTGAATCAGTATATTTATCTATCAGTAGATTTAATAGTATTTCCTTCTTCAAAATGAAGTTTTTAAGATTGCAAAGAAGAACATTGGGAAAGGCATCAGTCTAGTGCCTGGAAAATTGTAAGAGTTCAATAGGATGGAAGGAAGAAAAGAAGGGAGAGGAGAGAAAGAGAAAATAATAAAAGGGAAAGAAAAAAGAAACAGAGGAAGAAAAAGCAAAAGAGAAATAGAGAAAGGAGAAGAGGAAGGAAGGAAGGAAAGAAGGAAGGAAGGAAGGAAGGAAGGAAGGAAGGAAGGAAGGCAGGAAGAGAGATAAAAAATGAGACATGAGTATTGAACTTCCTGTGACCCAGTTTTTACTTGTATAAAATGGGGATCATAATTTTTATTTTGCAGTCTTGTTTGTGTTTATTAAAAAGAATAATTTTTATACCATTTCACATTCTAATATTTCACTATTGAAAGACAAGTATAAAACAGACACCAAAATATCTGTAGTTTATTACTGTCTATCCATGTCAATGTACCTCAATCAGGGATATACTTTCAAAATGTGTATGAGTTTTCAAACTACATCCCGAAACTCACCTCATTCAATAAAGCAAAGTGAGAGGGTGCTGAACATAGTTTGGAAAAGTTTCCTCAGAAGTTCTGTTATATTTTCCTGTCCAATTCTCCCAAATATCTGCAAAAATGATAAAATTAGACATCATAACTATACTTGTATTTATGGAATTCATAAAAATACTATCTGTATTGGTAATATTTATTTTATATAAATTATACAATTTAAAGCTAGAATTATAGCATGATTTTTTTAGGTTCTGTTTTTTTGGAAATAAAAAGAAAGAGGAGAGAAAAATATTTTTGGTGGAGAAAAACTCTTGATACTTGCCTCAATTTTTTTCAAAAATCAAGAATTGTAATACATTGCAAAAGTACACAAATCTAATATTTAGTAATTACATATAAAAATTTCAGGCCTATTTTATTTTTCAACTACTTATAAGAGTAATATTTCCAAGCAGATATCTTTAAAGATGATAACTTTTCTAATATATATTCCAGTAATGACAATGACTTTCCTTATCTATTTGTGACCCTATAATCAATAGGAAATGGCCATTTATGAACATGATATAGTGATAAATAAAAACATGCATAATAGCATTTAATCTGTATGTGTGCATTTGCAATCCTAGAGCAAAATTTTATTGGTTTATGTTAAACAATGAAAGTGTTAATATGATACTGCCATCTCACAGATAAATCTTCATGAGGAAGTAAGGTTGATTGTTTTATAAGTTTAGTTGTCAAATTAAAAAATCTGCTTATTCTTTCAGGGAATTTTCTTGTTTTACTTTATGTATAGGGTACTCTTGAGCCACATATTTGATGCCAAGTGACATGTAAATGTTCTTTTTCAACAAAAAAGAAAAAATGTTACATTTTAAAGAAAAAGATATTAAGTGTGTATAGAGTTATAAATGTTCTCATTCATTTCAAACTTACATTTCTTAACATCTTGTATCTTCATTAAAAAGCTGAATCTTAGATATATAAGTTGATATGAAAGAATTTCATAAGGTTCTAATTTTCCAAGTACTATGATCAAAGATATTTATAGAGATGATGAGTTGTTTCTTTTAGCAAATAATTTTGTCCATTTTTATATCTTTGTATTTCAAGATTCAGCAAGGCACATTTCAGACATTTGGGGATAAGTCAGAGAAAAAAGGATTTCTGAGAACCCAGAAGTAGTCAAAATAATTTATATACTGTGGAAGAAGATATGTTAACTGGTTCTGTGAGAAATGACCTTATCAAGTGTGTATACACACACACACACACACACACACACACACACACACACTACCCAACAAGAACAAGTGATCATACAATAAAGCAGATAGCATTGATTAGGTCAGTCCAAGACAATTCAAATGGATGAATCATGTAATTTGAAATACATGAATCACATCCAGAGTTTGAAAGTTGTAAGCAATCACCAGAAATTTTGGACATCAAGCGGCAGAATTCAGCCCTATCTCCAACTACTCTTTTTGTAGACCCTTTCAACTAAGCAGCAGTTATAAGATAGGATTCCTTTTTCATACTGTACACAAAGAAAAAACTTTAATTGATAATTAGTCAAACACATTGTCATAATTTAGTTCTTAATGTTGTTTGATTTTTTTAACAGCTGTATTGAGAAATAATTCACATGCCATAAAAATCCACCTAATTAAAGTGTAAAATTTAGGATTTTAGTAGATTCACAGTTATGCACATATCATCTCAATCTAATCTTAGAACATTTTCATCATCTGCAAAGAAACACCATGCTAATTTGCAATCACTCTCCATTCCTTCCCTCCCTACACCCCAGACCTAGGCAACCAGTAATTTACTTTTCTGTCTCTATAGATTTGCTTATTCTGGACATTTTCTACAAATTACATCATATAATATGTAGATTTTAGTGACTGGCTCTTTCACTAAGCATAATGTTTTCAAGTTTACCCTTGTTGTGACTTGACTCACCACGTCATTCCTTTCTATGGTTAAATACATTCCATTATATGGATATATCACATGTTATGTATCCATTCAATAGTTGATAAACATTTGAATTTTTTCCACTTTTTTTGCTATTATAAATAATTCTATGAACATTCATCATAAGCTTCTGTGTGGATATAGGTTTTTATTTATCTTGTGTATATATGTAGAAATACTATTACTGGGTCATACAGTAACTATAGTTATTTTAAGAAACCACCAAATTATTTTTGAAAGCAGCTTCACCATTTTAAATCACAACCAGAAATATATGAGAGTTTCAAATTCTTCGCATCCTCACCAACACTTGTTGTTCTCTCATTTTAATTATAGCCATCATGGTGGGTAGGAAGTAGTCTATAGTTTTGATTTGCATTTCCCTAATGACAAATGATATTGACCATTGTTTCAAGTGTTTATTGGTCATTTGTATTTTTTTTAAGAAATATGTGTTCAAGTCATTTTATTGTGATCAAAAAAGACACTTTGTATGAATTCAAATTTTCTAAATTTATTAAGATTTGTTTTGTGGACTAAAGTATGGTCTAGCCTGCAGAATGTTCTATGTGCACTTTAAAAGAATGTGTATTCTGCTTTTGTTGGATAAGTGTTCTATACACATCTAGAAAACATGCAGAATTGTTCAAGTCCAGTATTTCCTTACTAATCTTCTGTCTAGATATTCTATCCTTACTGAAAATGTGATGATGAAAACTCCAACTATTATTTTAGAACTCTGGTTCTGTTTTCAATTCTATGGATGTTGCTTCACATATTTTGGGACTCTGTTGATTGATGCATATATATTTATAATTGTTATATCTTCCTGATGAATTGATGCTTTTGTCAAAATGTAATATATGACTTGGTCTCTTGTAGCAGTTTTTGATTTTAAGTCCATTTTGTCTGAAGTTAGTATAGTCAATCCTGCTCTCTTTTTGTTACTATTTGCATAAAATGTGTTTTTCATCTTTTCACTTTTAATCTATTTGTGTCTTCGGATGTAAAGTCAATCTCTTGTAGACAGGATGTATTTGGATGACTTTTTTTAATCCACTCTGTCAATCTCTGCTTTTTGATTGGAGAGTTTTATCTATTTACCTTTAATTACTATTAAGGAAGAATTTATTTCTGTCATTTTGCTATTTGTTTTCAACATGTCTTTCAGTTTCTTTGCCCTCCCTACCTTCATTAGTGACTTCTTTTTCTAAGAGTTTTGTGGTATACAATTTAGCTTCCCTTCTCATTTCCTTTGGTGTTATTGTTTAAATATTGTCTTAATAGAGAACATGGAGAGTGAAATTAATATCCTAAATTTATTAAAATCTAGTTTTAATTGATACTTACTTAACTTTAATATCATATGAAATTTTCTCCTATATAGTTCCACCTCCCCTTTACATTGTTAGAGTCACAAATTACATCTTTATATAGTATACTTAAATATATACTTCATTGTTTCATACATTTGCCTTGTAAATAATACAGGAAATAAAAAGAGGAGTTAAAAACCAAAATAACAATAATACTGGCTTTTATATTTACCTATATGGTTACTTTTAATCAAGTTCTATATTTCTTTATATGGTTTTGAGTGACTGTCTAGTATCCTTTTATTTCAGCCTGAAAGAAAGACTCCTTTTAGCATTTATTGCAGAGCAGATCTACTAGTACCAAACTCTTTCAGCTTTCTTTTTTAAATCTAGAAGTATCTTCATTTCTTCTTCATTTTTGAAGGATAGTTTTGTCAAATATAAAATTCTTGGTTGGCAATTTTTCTTTTACCATTTAAAAAATATTATCCACTCCCTTCTGGTTGCCATAGTTTAAAATGAGAAATCTGCGATTAATCCTATTGAAGATACACTGCTATACATGAGGAATCACTTCTCTCTTGCTTCTTTCAAAGGTTTTCTTTTTGTTTTTGTTTTATTGTAATGTGTCTTTGTGTGGATTTCCTTGCGTTTATTTTTCTCTGATTTTTTGAGCTTCTTTAATGTGTAGATTAATGTCCTTTACAAAATTCAGAAAGTTTCTACTATTCTATCTTCATTTATATTTTCTGTCCCATTTATCTTTTTTTTTTTTTTTTTCTTACACCTGGGATTCCCATTATGCATATGTTCGTATGCTTCATGATAATCCACAGGTCTCTTAGTCTCTGTTTCATTTTCTTTATTCTTTATGCTTTCTGTTCCTCAGAAGAAATAATTTCAATTACCTACCCTCAAGTTCATTAGCCCTATTTTATTCTACTGATTCTATCTTCTGCCTGCTCAAATCTGCTATTGAGATGCCTAATGAATTTTTATTTTAGTTATTGTAATTTTAAGCTCCTGAAATAGTTTATTCCCTTTTACAATTTCTATCTCTTTATTGACATTCTCAAAAGTTTATACATCATTTTCCTGATTTCTATTACCTCTTGCCCATGGTTTCTTTTAACTTTGTGAACATATTTAAAAGTCAATTTATAGTCTGTATTTAGTATATCCAACATCCTTGTTTCCTCAGGGACATTTTTTTGTTAGTTTCCTCTGTAAATTGGCTACACATTGTGGTTTGTTTTTTTGTGTTTTTTTTTTGTTTTTATTTTTTTCACTTTTTATAATATTTTGCTAAAAAAATCAACATTTTGGACACTTTAATGTGTTACCTATGAAAAGCAGATTCTTTCCCTTCCTTGGAGTTTTCACTCATTTCTCTAGCTGTTAGTTTAGTGACTCTTCGAAATTATTTTCTAAATGTATGAACCTTGTCATGTGTAATCTCTGAATTCTCTGTTACTTCAGCTCGTATTCAGCTAATTAGTTCTTACAGATATATCATTGAGTGATAGAATGCAGAAAGAGAGAGAAAGAACTCTCAGTCATTGCCAATTGGCTCTGTACTGTGGGACTCCTTTGATGCTTAGCTAGTCTGTTTATAACTCTACCTTACCTTTTACTTCCTGATAGCACTGAGACTAGCATAGAGATAAAATCTTAGGGTCCTCTCAGGTTTTTCCAGAGTAGGTGCCCTGCCCAGGGCATGCACATGACTTTCCAAATTCCGCAGTGTACATGGGCACTTTTGAATTCTCTAATTTTCCAAAGAAACTCCTTCCCTAGATTTTTTCCCCAAACTTTAGTTGTTCCATTGTTTGCTTCAACTGCAAGTTTTTCCTCCAGGAAATTGCAGGGTTTGTGTTGTTTGTTTACCTTAAACTATTTTTGAGAAACACCCACCACCTTCTCTACAATGAGTGAGTTCTGATTTAGGCAAAACAAAGATAAGCACCTTGAGTCAGTCCTTCAGGCAGATAGAATAAATGACATAATTCTTTGATAATAAATTCTGCTCTGCTCCCTCTGTTTTCAGGGGCCAGGTTTCTACATTAGAAACAAAGGGTGCCATCTCCCAGCCACCACAATGAAGGGGAAGGAGTTAGGGCAAGGTCAAGTAAAAATACCACATATTTTCTACCTTTTTAAAGTTCCCTTTTTCTTGATTCAGCTATAAACCTTTGACTGTTTTCCAGAGTTCTAAACAGTTGATAGGTTTTTTCCTTTGAGTACTTCTGGCTTCCATGATTTCAAAAGAGAAACTGAATGCATTTCAAATTGGTTTTCTCTTATAAGTAATGTATTGTTTCTTTCCAGTTGATTTCAAAAACACTTTTTTTTGTCTTCAATTTTCAGAAATTTAATTGTGATGTATTTTCATGTGGATTTCCTTGAGTATTGCATTTGGCGTTTGTTCAGTCTATTAAGTCTCTAGGCTTATATCATTTCCAAAATTTGAAAAGTTTTCAGTTATAATTTCTTTAAATACTTCTTTGGTTCAACATTCTATCCTTTCTTCTGGGAATCTGATGGTTAAAAGGTTACCTTTTTAAAAATTATTGTATCAAAGTTCTGTGAGATGTTCATAGTTTTTCAGTCTATCTTCTTTGTTGTTCAGATTTGGTACATTATGTTGATTTGTCCATAAGTTCACTGACTCTATCCTGGGTAATCTATACTCTGCTATTGAGCCCACTGAGCTTTTATTTCAGTTACCATATTTTTCAGCCTCATTATTTCCATTTGGTTATTTTTATATACAATTTTTATTACTTTTCAGAGATTTTCTATGTTTTAATTTGCTTTAGTAAAATCCATAATTGCTTGTTGAAGCATTATTATGATAGTTGCTTTAAAATATTTGTAAGATAATTTCAACATCTGATTCATATCAGTATTAGCATCTATTGTCTTTTGTCATTCATGCTGTCATTTTCCTGATTCTTGGTATGACAAATGATTTTCAATTACATTCTTGATATTTTAGGTATTTTGACACTCTGATTCTTATTTATCTTGTTTTTATAGCAGGACATTCCCCCAGCAAGGTGTCACACACTGGCCTGGTGGTTGTGTATATTCAGCTTCCCTTTAGACCCCACCAAATCCACTTCAAAGTGGAGCACTTACCCATTCTGTTTCATTGCAGATGGGTATAGATGGAAGTTCAGCTCCCTTTGAGTCAGGCTGACAACTTCCAGTGAGAGAGGACACTAAGTCATACCATTTCTTTTCCTCCTAGTTGGGGGGTAATATTACCATCAACAAGGAAGGTGGAAGTGGAAGGATTACTTACACTGTTTTGTTGTTGCAGGCTGAGTGAAGAAGCTTTGTCTCCTTTGGGACCAGCTGACACCAGGAAAGAGTATGGGAGAAATGGAGTGCTAACTAGACCTTCCTCCCTCCACATCTTTTTGCTCCATGATGGTGGCTGGTTGTGGAACCTCATATATCCACTGGATCCCACTGATACCAAGAGGACAAGAGCATTGACTATTTTATCTTGAAGAACTTTGTTCTGCATCACTGATGTCAAGTGTGTGTGGAGTCTCAGCTTGTCACTTGACTCATTGACATCACCTCCAGAGTTTATTACTCCATCTGCACCCCCAGTTAGCATTATTTTTAAACTAGCAATATATCTAAATATATGGCACATCATGTTACTGTCCTTTTGTAATAGTCCAAAAGCATTCTATTACTCTTTCAATAAAATCCAAATCTGTTACTGCTTCATGAAACTTTTTCATGTGTTTCTTGCTAATCTCTGTTTCACCTCTTGCCATTTTTCCATCTGCTGCTTGTGTTTTAGTTATTTTGAATAATTACAATGCCCCATGCTCTGTAGCATATAGTGCATTTTATATTGCCTTGGGTATGGATTTGCTGTCATATATGTATATGTATGTGTGTGCTTGTGTATGTGAAATATTTGTTGCTCATAGTAACATATACTGTGGTAAAGGAATACTTCCATTAAATTATTCTTAATTGGTCCTAGTTTTGTCATCTAAATAACCAAAAAATGTCAATAGCTGATATTTCAAATTTAGTCAATTATATCACATCTTGGGAGATCTTCAAAATACAAATATGATACTACCACAACTACAAATATAAGTGAATGAATAAAATGAATTAAATCTTTTATTATGTATATCTCATGGGAAATTCTTTCAAAGAAAAAGTCAGGTACTATACAGCCTCATGGGGACAGTGCAAATCACTTCTCATGTATTGTTATACACATTATATGCTACATACAAAAATAGATAAAACCATATATAGAATGTATAGCATGCTGCACAGGCACAGCTGACTGCATATATTACCATCATGGCAGGTGAACCTTCCTTTTACTGTCAAATTAGTTTCAGGTATTAGATGTTGTTAATGTCTCCAGTAGTCCTGATTGGTCTAAAATTGGACTGCTTTTGGATTTAAATCTGTGCCACTGTTTTGTTAGTGATGTGATATTCTAGCATTAATACAAAATTTCTATAAACAGAAACTCAAGTGTCATCTGATTACTAAAGACTCTACAAGGTCACATTATAGTGGAAATAAATGTAATCATGTAGATGTATAATATGATAATTTTACTTTTGGTCAAAGAGGACAAATGTAGAACAGCTGGATTTTCTGTTTTAAAATTCCCATCAGTCAATTATAGTACATTGATCTGAAAACAGATGGCATTGAAGTCAGGCAAAATTCTCCAGCACTGAGTTTAAACACACAGGAATTTTAGCAATATACAGTATCACCCATAAAGTAAATCCTGTATGATATTTATCACTGTGCTATTACATAATAATTTTTAAATAAAATTAACTTGATTCTCTATTGTTGACTGATGTTGCATTATATCTATAACCCATTTTCTATCTAGCAGCCACATTCCCTGGAGAGAAAGAATATGTTTTCAGTGACTTTTTTTTTTTTTTGGCCAGATGGCAATTAAATGGTCAGAGTTTTTGGATGAGTACTGAAATATCTGTTCTCAGTATTGTCCTGCTTTCAACAATTCAGCTTGTTAGTAGATGCAGAAAAGTTCCCCTGTCTATGAGTTATCTCCCATAGTCAGGACTTATAGGATTACATTTTGTAGAAATAATGAGAAAGAACTGGTAGCACCCATATTAAAAATGTATAAATTCATTTGATAAAATTTTCATACCACACTACAGATGCTCATTGAATTAAATCTCTTTATGCAAAATGACAGTTGATCTTTTTACTGCCTATAGAATGTGAAAGCTGAAGTATAACATTATATTCATTGCAAGCAAATTAATTCTAAAAACAATATGCATATATACCACAACAGAGCCTAAAAAATCAGAGTTGTGCTGATTCTACTACTCAAAAACTAAGTTCAATGTAAGAAAACATGCACCTCTTGAGGTAAATAATTAAGAATACTGGCAAAACACTTCCCTTATAAGACAGTTCAAGATATAATTCTCAATATTTCAGTGACAAAGGTACAAATAAAATAAGGAAAAATCTGCAGTATTACTGGAAGATTTCTGATTCTAACAAGATAGATTATTCCTTCCAGATCTTGTACAACTAAAACACCCTTGACACAAACAAGCATAGGGAGACTATAATAGATGGAAAGAAGAAGAAAATCAACTTGGCGACCTCTGAACATGATGGATAACACAATGGTGAGTTCTGTGGGTTTTCTTATTGCCTCCCACATATCCTGATAAAATATTACAGACTATAGCACCTGCATTACAAGAATAACAATTCTAGATGGCAATAGGATAATATCTTCCTAAATCTAAGGTAGGCAAATGCTGTCTTTCAAATAGAACATGAAGAGGATTAATCCCAAAGAAAAAATGAAATTTCTAATCATCAAAAAATAGTGCTGAGAATGAAGTGGAGAGGTATAAATTTTGAAGAGATATCTATAGCTCAAAAGAGGCATAAATGACTTGTACCCAGAATATATGTCACATCAATTTTTATAATAAAGAACTGCATACAAAACTGGTTAAAATTTTGAATGGGTATGTCACAAAAGCACATATATAAATGACTAATAAATATATAAAAAGGCATTCAATATCATAGTAATTACCAAAATGCAAATTAAAACTAAATTAATATACTACATATCTACCAGAATGATTGACTCACAGTCATTAGTTTGAAAGTAATTTTACTAGATTTAACTACAGATCTGCATAATAATGAAGTATCTTATTATTATAACTCAAAAGTAGAGTTTAACCTATGCTGGAATACCATTAAAAATAAACTGTTTATATCTAAATGTAAAATATTCATTTTCTATAAGGTTTGTGATGTTCCTCTTAAGAGTGAACCCCTGAAAAAGTGTAATTCATTTAGATGGGTTCTGATAAAACAGACTTTAGTAGAGCTAAAAATGACAACTTTATTTTGTGTTTAACACATAGTAGAAGTAGACTTTAAAATCATGAATATTTTCTTTCCTAAAGCAATTGCAACTGAATATCTGTAGCTTTCAATTAGTAATATAATTTCAGTAATAGAAAATTGATGGATTGTACTGAACTAGAAGTATCAATTGCCTACAAGCTCGCACTGAAAGTTTTTTTATGATGGATGCCACATATAATTAAATTTCACAGTCAAAAGAAAAAGCCTTTTAAATGCTTTTGTTAGTATGATAACTATACATTTTCAAAAGGAATATAGTATCAAGCTTTGTAGTAACATTTCTATTTTCTTTCCCCCACTCAGAACAGCACTGTCAAATTATAGTTAATGACCCATTTTAAACCCCTCAAATTATAGAGTGAATGATGTGAGTTAATGTGCTCCCTTACTTTTTTAACATTTCTTAAGCAATTTTCTAAGTTTTTTAAAAAGAAAATATGCTTTAGTCATATCAGAAGTTATGTTCAACTTTTCCAGATAGGAAAGATGGTTTTTCTAATTTTATTTCTTTCACAAAAGATTTGAAAGCATAGATAAAGCAGTATCTATAAACATATCACTTGATGTAACTCAGCTGCACAAAGTTTATGTTAAAGAAAAAATCAAAATGTCACATTTTGAAAATAAAAAATATTTTATAATAGGAAGTGATGTTGAACTTTATAATCTTCTCTCAATTATATACTCCACTTAATTAAATATTAGGTTTATAATAAGAGAACACTTCTCTATTCTCATACTGATTCCTATTTTAGATAAGTAAGTCTTTCCATACTCTCCTAACATTGTCTTCAACTTGACAGAATTATGCATTCATAGGCAACGATTCACATTTGAAGGAAATGCCTTAGAGGATAGGAGTTTACTACCTGGTCCTCAGCTAACAGGAAGATTTTCATGGATGTTTCTTCCTGAAAGTATAATGGAAGCTGCTTGGGAATGTAACTTCCAAAATTACAAGATGTTACCCTTGTAAGTTTACAAAATATGAAGGGAGAAGAATTTTTTAATAAAAGTTAGATAATATAGAATATTGTCATCATGACATATACAAAAGCCACACTATAAGCAAAATTATTTTTAACTACTTAGGATCACAGTGCATATACCTATGCTGGCCTTTCTTCCTTTATTCAATAAATGCTTACTGTCTTAGTAAATCTGGTGAGGTGATGGATGTGTTAATTAACTTGACTGTGATAATCATTTCACAGTGTATATGTATATTAAATCATCACACCATGCATCTTAAATCACATTGTACAATCTAAATATAAAAAAGTTTTATTTATCAAGCATATCTTAATAAAGCTAGAAAAATATAATAAAAAATAAGGCCATAAATAAATAAAACACAGATGGTTCTCATAAAAAATATACTTTAAAAAATACTTACTATCTGCAATTGCCAAGGATTAGCAAGGTATTTATCTGGAGTGATTTTAAAAATGAAATATTTTTCTTTAAGTCTGTAAGTAGAGTTTCAAATGTTGACTTAATGTAATATTTTTTGTTTCCTTTTCTTCTGTGAATTAAAACTGTGAAATATCTCTTATTTGAACAAAGTAGAAAACTTTTCTGAACTGCTTAAAGAGATTGATATGTAGAATATTTTGTGGTTATTGTAGACCGTGGATTAAAGAAATATAAGTATTTTTCTGCCATAAACTGGAAATCACAGGTGAAACCTAACAAACATTTTATTTTAAAGTCTATTTTATCTGATATGAGTATCACTACTCCAGCTTTTTTTCGATTTCTATTTGCATGGAATATCTTTTTCCATCCCCTCACTTTCAGTCTGTATCTGTCCCTAGGTCTGAAGTGGGTCTCTTCAGCATACATATGGGTCTTATTTTTGTATCCATTCAGCCAGTCTGTGTCTTTTGGTTGATGCATTTAGTCCATTTACATTCAAGGTAATTATTGGTATGTATGTTCCGACTACCATTTTCTTAATTGTTTTGTTTTTGCATTTATACGTCCTTTTCTTCTTTTATGTTTCCTGCTTAGAGAAGTTCCTTTAGCATTTGTTGTAGGGCTGGTTTGGTGGTGCTGAATTCTCTTAGCTGTTGCTTGTCTGTGAAGCTTTTGATTTCTCCAATGAATCTGAATGAGAGCCTTGCTGGGTAGAGTATTCTTAGTTGTAGGTTCTTCCCTTTCATCACTTTAAAAATATCCTGCCACTCCCTTCTGGCTTGCAGAGTTTCTGCTGAGAAATCAGCTGTTAACCTTATGGAAGTTCCCTTGTATGTTATTTGTCATTTTTCCCTTGTTGCTTTTAATAATTTTTCTCTGTCTTTAATTTTTGTCAAGTTGACTACTGTGTGTCTTGGCATGTTTCTCCTTGGGTTTATCCTGTCTGGGACTCTCTGTGCTTCCTGGACTTGGGTGGTTATTTCCTTTCCCATGTTAGGGAAGTTTTCAACTGTAATCTCTTTCAATATATTCTCAGGTCCTTTTTCTCTCTCTTCTTCTGGGACCTCTGTAATGTGAATGTTGGTGCATTTAGTTGTCCCAGAGGTCTCTTAGGATGTCTCTGTTTCCCCCAGTCCCATGGAGGTCCTGCAATCAAATCCTGATGGCTTTCAAAGTCTGATTCTCTGGGGATTCCTCCTCCCATTGCTGGACCCTCAGGTTGGGAAGCCTGATGTGAGGCTCAGACCCATCATTTTAGTGGGTGGACTTCTGTGGTATAACTGTTCTCCAGTTTGTGAGTCGCCCACCCAGCATTTATGGGATTTGATTTTAACATGATTGCGCCCCTCCTACCATTTCATTGCAGCTTCTCTTTTGTCTTTGGATGTGGGGTGTCCTTTTTGGTGAGTTCCAGTGTTTTTCTGTCGATGATTGTTCAGCAGTTAGGTGTAATTCCAGTGCTCTTGCAAGAGCAAGTGAGTGTATGTCCTCCTACCCAGCCATCTTGAACTGTCCAACTCCTAACAAACATATTTTAAATTCAAACCTGATCTTACATTAAAGAAAAGAAATGACCAGTTTCCAGGTATAAGGAGGAAGACTAGAACCTAGTGAGGAAGCAGATGAGCTGATGCTGCTCCTGCATGAGGTCTCAGGGGATAGGAGTACACAGTAGGAGAGGGTTCCATCCACATAAACCCAAGATACTAGGCTTTGTGCCCATGTAGGACAGAGAGTAGAAAATAAGAGTGCTGAAGATAAACCAGGAACCCCAGCTATCTGCAAACCAGGAAAAGTCAGTGGACAGAGAAATGCAGAGACTATTACAAGCTTCTCTGTATCTACATAAGCTGTAGGTAAAAATAAACCAAAAAATTAGGATTCTAAGTTCAGCCCAGACATGCCCTGGACATCCCCAAGCCATGAAATTAACATAAAAGTTGGTCATTGGTGTTTGAATTCATAATGTGTCTGATGAAAACAAACCAAAACCCACTGTGGACATACACTCCCACTCAGAAATAAAATTTACCAGAATAGAACGAGATTTTTCACTGCAAAGAAGCATAAAATTTCAAGTAGGATAAATGAATAAAAATTCACAGTTAAACATATCTTTGTGAAATTCCATAATACTATAAAAAAAGAGAATTCAAAACTAATCACAGGCAAAAGATAAAACTAGATCTAGAGCAAAATTTCATGATCAGTGCGAAGCCAATTGAATATCTTTAAAATACTGACAGTCGTTAAATCACAAGAAAAAAGGACAAAAAAAGGAGGAAAAAAATCTACAAAAAACAAATCCTAAACAATTAACAAAATGGCAGTAGGAACATACATATCAATAATTACCTTAAATGTAAGCAGACTAAGTCCTCCAACCAAAAGACACAGACTGGATAAATGGATACAAAAACAAGACCAGTATATATGCCTCTACAAGAGACTCACTTCAGATCTAGAACCACATACACACTGAAAGTGAGGGAATGGAAAAAAGTATTCTAAGCAAATGGAAATCAAAAGAAAGCCAGAGTTGCAATACTTGTATCAGACAAAACAGACTTTAAAATAAATACTGTTACAAGAGACAAAGGACACTACATAATGACCAAAGGATCAATCTAAGAAGAAGATATAACAATTGTAAATATATATTCAACCAACATAGGAACACCTCAATATATGAGGTAAATGTTAACAGACATAAAAGGAGAAACCGACAGTAAAAAAATAATAGTGCAGGACTTTTAACAGCCCATCTACATTAATGGACAGATCATCCAGACATAAAATCAGTAAGGAAACACAGGCCTTAAATGACGAATTAGACCAGATGAACTTAATTGATATTAATATAGCATTCCACCAGAAAGCAGCAGAATACATATTCTTTTCAAGTGCACATGGAACATTCTCCAGGAGAAATCACATGCTAGGCCACAAAGCAAGCCTCCATAAATTTAAGAAATCTGAAATGATATCAAGCATCTTTTCTGACCATAATACTATGAGGCTAGAAATCAACTATGAGAAAAAATTGAAAAAAACACAAATACATGCAGGCTAAGCAATATGCTACTAAACACCAGTGGATCACTGAAGAAATCAAATAGGAAATCAAAAATTACTTAGAGACAAATGAAAATGAAAACATGATGATCCAAAACCTATGGGATGCAGCAAAAGAAATTCTAAGAGAAGAGTTTATAGAAGCTTACCTCAGGAAGCAAGAAAAACCCTAAATAAACCACCTAACCTTACACCTAAAGTAACTTGAGAAAGAAGAACAAATAAACCCCCAAAGTTAGTAGAAGGAAAGAAATCATGTAGATCAGGGCAGAAATAAGTGAAACAGAGACTAAGAAAACAATAGAAAAGACCAAAAGACTAAAACCTGATTCTTTGAAAATAAGCAAAATTGATAAAGTTTTAGCCAGACTCATCAAGATAAAAAGGGAGAGGGCTCAAATCAATAAAATCAGAAATAAAAAAGTTACAACAGGCAACACAGAAATACAAAGGAATATAAGAGACTACTACAAGCAACTAGATGCCAATAAAATGGACAACCTAGAAGAAAGAAACAAATTCTTAAAAATTTACAGTCTCCCAAGACTGAGCCAGGAAGAAATAGAAAATATGAACAGACCAATTACAAGTATTTAAAATTTGAATCTGTGATTAAAAAACTCATAACAAGTAAAAGTGCAGTACCAGCTGGCTTAACACATGAATTCTTCCAAACATTTAGAGAAGAGTCAACACCTATCCTTCTCAAACTATTCCAAAAAATTGCAAAGGAAGGAATATTTCCAACTCATGCTCATCATCACTCTGATACCAAAACCAGAAGAATATATCACAAAAAAGAAAATTACAGGCCAATTTCACTGATGAACATAGATGCAAAAATCCTCAACAAAATACTAACAAACCAACTCCAACAATATATTAAAAGGATCACACACCATGATCAAGTGGGATTTATCTCAATGCAAGGATTTTTCAATATCTGTAAATCAATCAGTGTGATACATCACATTAACAAACTGAGGAATAAAAAACCACATGATCATCTCAATAGATGCAGAAAAAACTTTTGACAAAATTCAACACCCATTTATACTAAAACCTTTCCACAAACTGGACACAGAAGGAATCTACCTTAACATAATAAGGACCATATACAACAAACCCTAGCAAACAACATTCTCAATGGTGAAAAACTAAAAAGTATTTCCACTAAGATCAGAAAAAAGACAAGGATGCCCACTCTTGCCACTTTTATTCAGCATAGTTTTGGAAGTCCTTGCCATAGCAATCATAGAAAAAAAAGAGATAAAAGGAATCCAAATTGGAAAAGAAAAAGTAAAACTGTCACTATTTGCAGATGACGTGATGATATACATAGCAAATCTTAAAGATGCTGCCAAAAACTACTAGAGCTTATCAATGAATTCTGTAAAGTTGCTAGATAAAAAATTAATGTACAGAAATCTGTTGCATTTCTATATGTTAAAAACAAAATATCAGAAAGAGAAATTAAGGAAACAATCCCATTTACCATCATATCAAAAAGAATAAAATATCTAGGATTAAATCTACCTAAGGAGGCAAAAGATCTGTAATCAGAAAACTATAAAATGCTAATGAAAGAAATTGAAGACAACAAAAACAGATGGAAATATATACTGTTTTCCTGGATTGGAGACATAAATGTTGTTAAAATGACCAGACTACCCAAGGCAATCTACAGATTCAATGCAATCCCTATCACATTACCAATAGCATTTTTCACAGCTCTAGAACAAAAAAATTTAAATAATTGTATGGAAACACAAAAGATCCCAAATAGTCAAAACAATCTAAAGCAAGAAAAACAGAGATGAAATAATCACACGCCCTCACTTCAGACTACACTACAAAGCTACAGTAAGCAAAACAGTAAGGTACTGGAACAAAAGCAGACATATAAATTAATGGAACAGGATAGTAAGCCCAGAAATAAACCCACACACCTATGGTCAATTAACCTACAACAAAAGAAGCAGGAATATATAATGGAGAAAAGACAGTCTCTTCAATAAATGGTGCTGGAAAAACTGCACAGCTACATGTAAAAGAATGAAATTAGAACATTTTCTAACACCATATACAAAAGTAAACTCAAAATGGATTAAAGACCCAAATGTAAGACCAAACAATATAAAACTCCCAGTGGAAAACCTAGGCAGAACACTCTTTGGCATAAATTGCAGCACTGTGTTTTTGGATCCATGTCCTACAGTAATGGAAATAAAAACAAAAATAAGCAATTGGGACCTAATTAAACTTAAAAGCTTTTGCACAGCAAAGAAAACCATAAACAAAATGAAAAGACAGTCTACAGACTGTGAAAAAATATTTGTAAATAATGGAACCAACAAGGGATTAATTTCCAAAATATATAAAGAGCTCATACAGCTTAATGTCAAAAAGCAAATAACCCAAACAAAAAATGGGGAGAAGACATAAGTAGACATTTATTTCTCCAAAGAAGACATACAGATAGCCAACAGGCACATGAAAAGATGCTCGATATTGCTAGTTGTTAGAGAAATGCAAATCAAAACTACAATGAGGTATCACTTTACATCAGTCAGAATGGCCACCATTAAAAAGTGTATAAATAGTGGGGACGGTGGGGGGGACTCGAGGTGGGGAGTCAAGGAAGGGAGGGAATACGGGGATATGTGTATAAAAACAGATGATTGAACTTGGTGTACCCCCAAAAAATAATTAAAAAAAAAAAGTGTATAAATAGTAAATGCTGGAGAGGGTGTAGAGAAAAAGGAAGCCTCCAACACTGTTGATCTGAAGGAAATCGATACAACCACTATGGAGAGCAGTATGGAGTTTCCTTAAAAAACTAAAAGCATAATCACCATATGAGCCTGCATCCCCACTCCTGGGCATATATCTCGAGAAAACTCTAATTTGAAAAGATACATGCACCCCAATGTTCATAGCACCAATATTTATGATAACTAAGACATGGAAGCAACCTAAATGTCATCAATAGATGAATGAATAAAGAAGATGTGGTATACACACACACACACACACACACACACACACAAAGGAATATTACTCAGCCATAAAAAGAATGAAATAATGTTATTTGCAGCAACATGGTTGCACCTACAGTTTATCATATTCAGTGAAGTAAGTCAGACAGAGAAAGACAAATATCATATGATATCACTTATATGTGGAATCTAAAAAGACGATACAAATGAACTTATTTACAAAACAGAAATAGACTCACAGACATAGAAAACAAACTTGTAGTTACCAAAAGGGATAGTGGGAGAGGAGGAGGAGAGATAAAATAGAAGTTTGGGATTAACATATACATACTACTAAATATAAAGTAGATAAAAAAAAAAACAAGGGCCTACTGTATAACACAGGGAATTACTATACTCAAAATCTTGTAATAACCTATGAAGGAAAAAACTCTGGAAAAGAAAATATATATTCGTTTAGATTGCTTTGCTGTACACTTGAAACTAACACAACATTGTAAACTAAACATTCTTCAATAAAAATTAAAATAAATAAAATAAAATACTAAGAAAAATGCAAGGCAAAAATAAAGATATTTTCTATCAAAAGGTATCTATTAACGACAACTTTCTAATAAAAAATATTTGTATATATAATTAAAGAGGTAGAGAATTAGGTATACAGGGAGGTAGGAGAGAACTGTATAAAAGAAGAAAAGGAGTGGCTTAAGAAATGTCTAAAGCATGGAATGTATAACACAATAAAAATAGTAATTAAAAAATGAAAATGTAAAAATAAAGCAGAATGAAAATATTGGGCAGCACCTACATCTAAGAATTGAGGATGATTATCAGGGTTCCAAAGTTCTACCTTCGTTTGGGAAGAGGGTATATCTCTTGACTATTTTTAGAATTTAAAATTAAATATATAGATATAAGAAATTTTTATGAGCAGTCTCTAAAAGAAGAGAAACAGAAATTGTAATTTTAGATCAATAGAGGGGAAGCTCTATCCAATAGAAAACTAAAAATAAGAATTACAGAAGCAAATTAAAAGCATTCTGGAGCATTCTTGATAGCAAGAACATGGTATACATATTCCTCAAATTCCCCCAAAAGAGGTGGCAGGGAGGTGGTCAGAGTCCATTAGGATAGGAAAAGCAAAACCACAAGTCACCTTATTATAATTTAGTGACAAGTCATTTTATGTATACAGGCAGCTCCAGAATACACTGGAAGTGGCTAATATATTGCTATGGCATCAAGACCAGTGTAAGACTATGAGGCATTAAGTACTAATGGCAAAAGGTCTAATGAGTCACAGAACTCAGAAATCACCAGCCAATACCTGTTAACAGAATGACCCAATGCTTTGTGATAGTCTCAGCAAGAAAATCTGAAAACTATCAATGAAATGTAAAGAAGCCTTCTTGAGCTCTAAATCGTGGGTGAGTACAGAATTAGCACTGCAAGGGGCTTCAAGAAATTTAAACCATTCTGAAGATCTCTAGGAACTCTAAGGAACTCTAGAAGAACATTTTATCTTTATTTAGGAGCTGTGAAAACAAAAAATAAAAGTAAAGTTATGAAACTTTTGCCTATATTATATTTATACTTTCAAGGAAGAAAAAATTTTGTAACCAATTTTGTGTTCTTTTAATTGAAATATCTTAATGTCCTTATGTTTTTGTCTCTGCTTAAATACAGAACAATTGTTTCAGACAGAAATACTATCCCTTACTACACTAAAAGATCACTTACCAAGAAGTATATGTTGCTTTCATTTCTTGCTCATTTATTTAGGAGGAGTGTCAGATTGTGTCTCAACCTATAAAGGCAGTAAAAATTATACTGTTCAGAAATGCTTGTGTACCCGGTTTTATACTCCAGGTGTGCTGGTACACTTTGTTCATTTAAAATGGAACTAGTTCCTGTTTTATTTCTTAACTGTCAGCAGGTGACAGTAATGTAAGCAAAAATTTAAGGAAAAAAAAAAAAAACCCCTTTCTTACTTCTTTCTTTGTAGGAGCCACAATGATTACATGTCATAATACAAAATGATATTATGCGATGTACTAGTGGTATAAAATGTCACTCAGCATTTATTACAGTTGTAATTCACACAGGGTTGCTGGGTCAAATCAGAACCCAGAACTCATTTTCCTTTGTCCGGAGCTCTGCAAGGATAAGAATCTTAACTGGCAAATGAATAATAATGACAGGAAAAACTCTGGTATTATTTTTTGGTCATTAAAAATTCCCTTCTTAATAAGCAAAAGCAGGAAAAAATTGCAAAAAGTGATGTATGCAGAAGTCCTTCTAATGCCCCATGAAACACCAGAGAATAATTTAGATCATTAAAGGCAATAGAAAAGAACTATTTATTTAGAATAAAAATATAGTCAAAATTTAGGCAGGGTTAATGTCCTTTACTTAAGTATGTAAAAGAATATTTGCCTTTGTACCAAAGGTTCAACTTTGTAATTCTACTCTTTAGCATTCTTCCAGCTGTTATTGCTGCTAAACTGACACTGGTACTTTGAACAAAGTTATATTAATAGAGAAATAATGCTATATTAAATTTTGATGCATTATTTCTAATTACAATTAAACAAAAGCAAAGAACTTTTTTCTCCTATTCGAGGCCATGACCTTACTAAGTCCTATTCCAAGTCACACTATATACCCACACAAAATAATAATGTAAGCAAATAGTGCCCTTCTAGCCCCACACTTCCTTTATGTCTTCTTTCTCTGCTAGCCAATACACTAGAATTAAAAAAAAGATAAATATGAGTAGCTTACAGTAATGGAAAAAATGTTTTTTATTACAAATGGAAATGAATCTATCAAGTTAAATTATTTGTGTTAGTCTAATTTTCCCAATTCACAGATTTCTCAACTTCCCTTAGGATAAAGAACTTTATGTGAGTGATCTGCCCATACATTTGTTTCCCATAAGCTTATCTTTCTCAAGGAGATTTATATGTGTATATAGTTCAATGACATTTATTATGATCCCAGTTTCAGAGAATTCCTCTTGAGAAAGCTAACTGTCCAATCCAAATATTTCATTACATTTTTTAATTGTACGATTTATGATATTAAGCTATTTTGTCAAAATACATGTTCAAACATAATTGTCCTAAATATTAATTTTAATGTTTCATTATTTCAATGTACCATTTATTTTTGCATATATCTTTAATAGATATATAATCAGAGTATGTACAATTATGTATCCTGCTTTTGCACCTAGCATTTTTCTAAAAATCTTTCACATTGTTGCATAATCTGAATGGTTATTTTAATGACTGTCTAGTTCTCCACTGGTTTTTCACATAAATATGTCAAAAATATTTATATATATATATAAAACTTTTGGTACTTTCCTGCTGTTTAGATACAAGAGGAGCTCCATTTATTTTAATAATAAATGATGGCATATGTAAGCATTAATAGAATGGTTACTAAAACATTCTCATTAAATTATGCTCATGTGTCAACTGTTAACATACATGTGCTGGAAAATTCTCTTGCCAAATGTAGAAAAGGAAAATATATATTGGGTACTCACTTTATTTGATGAGCTAAGGTATGAGAGAGAAAGAGAGAGGATGATGACCAGGATCTATTACAAAAGAAGCTTACAGTCTAGTCAGAGAACAGAGTATAAGCAATTAATTTAATACAGTATAAAAAGTATTTATACTCATGGTAGTCCCTGAAGGAAACCCTCAAATTGTATATTTCTTGAAAAAAAATAGGAAAAGGAGTGGATTAGTATGAGCTGAGGCTGAAGAATTAGACCAGAGAAGGATATGCTCAGGATATGCTAGAACCTTGCTATTTATCCTTTAGAAGATGAAATGTACATAATTATATTAATTAAAAGAGAGAAAGATTACATTTACTTATCTCATTCTTCATAATTTGTATTATTATACTGACATATAACTTAGTAGTACAGTAAAATATGCATAGTTTATAAAAAAACAAATATAAGTATCAAAGAGCTTAATATATTTTTACCAATAAGTTAAATTGCACACAAAGCTGTGCAATTGATTAAATTTTGACACCACATTGTTTTAGAGTGAGAATTTGAGAACTGGAAGTGAGAGGTAGAAAGCCACTAAGAGGATAGAGAAATAAGCTGGAGATAGTTACAGACTAAACTACAGAAAAGGCCTCCAATTGAGTAAAAGGTCATCCTGTAAGGCCTAGAGTTCTGGGATTTGTCCTGGTGGCCCCAACTGTGATATAATTCATGATACTTGGTGATTTGGACCATGTTATAGTACCTCTGTACTTTTCACAGATTTAATGTCATCATAGCTCCCCATGACTTCACGTTATTTAGACAATGCATTCTGATTCTGCTATCTCCAATTCTGTCAATCTACACACAACTGCTTACATTTCTCCCTTCCTGTGCCCTACAGCCAGAAGAAAGCTGGAGGAACGCCTAGGTTTTTTCTTCCTAAAGAGTCAATGACATGTCACAAGGTTGCAAACAATAAGCAGGAACAAGCACTCTCTCTCTCTTCTCATATGTAAAAAAATGATCTGGAGCTTTTTATTATCCCCCAGATTTTGTCTTGAGCAGGATGAGGGTGGAGTTAGCTGACAGGAACTTTATTACAAGGATACACAGAAAGACAATTGTCAACCAGTAGAGATTAAAAAAATATATATATAGGCTCATTTACAGGGACTTACAATGTCTTAACCAAGTTGTATTGCAATTTCAGCCTCATCAAAGCCTGTGACATCTGTGACCTGTGGCAACTGTGTCACTGCAGCAACCATAAGCAAAAACACATGACCTTTCGGCCTCTCCATAAACCTTTATTGAGAAATGAAAGCATTCACTTGAATTTGATACACAAAGATAATGTTGAACAGTCTAATAAACCAATAAAATCAGTATCTATCACAAATTTCTCCATCATTGGAAGATTAAACTTGCCACAGATATTTCATTAGGCCACAGGGTCCACAATACATTCATAATAGAACCTACTGTATATTTCTCAATTTTGCTTTCCTAGTAGTGCTTTTTTTTTGAGGATGTCAAGAAGTAATTTAGATTTTAACCATAAGACCAAAGAGATCAAGACGTGTTTTCTTTATTTTTCCTTCTGAGTTGCAGATAGGTCATTGACATTTATACATTTTAAAATAGAACTCATCTTGCAATTTAATTTTCCATGAAATAATAACAGTAAATCAAAGTGCAGTTAGAAAGAGTAGGTTTATTTTGTTAGCGGTAGTAAATGTATAGACTTGAGAAAATATTTTCAAAGGCCACCAATTACCAATCACCAATCACTTTCAATATCGCTTCATGCTATAATAATATGCCCAAACTTAATTTTATTTTTAAGATGTTTCTAAAAAAAATAAATGGGAGTGGATTGGAAATATTTTTTTAAACTACATTTTAAAAATCTCCCCTATGTTCCTTATATCCTAAGACAGAAATAACACTAGGGGAAGCTTTAGAAACACAACAGTGTATAATTGTCAATCTCTTTTGGAATTGATACAAAATCAACAATATAAGAACTAAGGATTAGCTAGTAAGCAAGCCATGAGTTGATTTAATAAATATTTATTGAATGATATTGTGCAACAGGCTCTGTTCTAGCTGCTAAAAAGCAATAACAAACACAATAGATAGGGCTCTGACCTCATTTGTTTATAGCAGACAATAAAGAAATCTATAGATAAATAAGTTGATCACAGAGTTAAATTATAAACTTTCAATTACAGCTAATGCAAAGCAAGTGCCTACAATGTGCAGGTAGATGTCACAGATACTTTTAACCATATGTATAATAATGATATAAAGTATGATTATTTCAATTGGACAGTTAAAAAAATGGAGGCATAGAAATATTAAAAATATCATGAAGCCAACGAGTGGTTGAATCAGTTTTAAAACCTTCTCTCCCATGTGTGCTTTTTCTCTTAATGTTCTTCATGCCTCTATTCTCCAAAATTAGAATTTTCTTAAAAAAAGATTAGCTGCCAATTAGATGGGGCAGTTAGATCTATAGCTGTTACCAGGTTGAGGCCTTTGAAAATA
The DNA here is from genome assembly GCF_030028045.1 of Hippopotamus amphibius kiboko. Taxonomy (NCBI): domain Eukaryota; kingdom Metazoa; phylum Chordata; class Mammalia; order Artiodactyla; family Hippopotamidae; genus Hippopotamus; species Hippopotamus amphibius. Next base: position 117,044,409 of record NC_080193.1, on the reverse strand, counting down.
GCCTATAAAAAAAAATTTAAATGGTTAGCATTTGTAGCAGCTGTGCAAATTATCTGTGTAAGATGTTTTGCTGAAAAATTCCCTAAATTGCAAGAAATGAAACATCTTTCTCTCTTTGGTCTTTCACTACCACTAAAGGTTGCTCACATCTGGGTAACAGAAAGAGATTGGGCTTAAAAAAGAAAAATCTGGCCCAATATACTATCAATCGTTCCAACAGAGAAGTTGTGCAGGTAGTCCTCTGTGAGCAAACCACATCACTTCTTACATCAGCAGTTAATCAACCATGAAAGTGATCCCTGGTAAAAACTAAAACTCATCTGCTCCCACCAAAAGCTGTAAGTGACCTTGATAACCTACTTTATGGAATATTAGTAGATTTCTGTCTCTATCATATGCATTATACAAAAAGGAGAAAGTCTAATTGCTTTCCTTTTTTTAATTACATCTTTGTGAGTCATAGTTCATATAAACGAGAAAAACATTGCTAACAAACAGAATGAACACCCATGACTTTGATGGTAAATGAGCAGTGATGACTGAAATATAATTCTGATCTTGAATTTACTGTATGGAATATTGTAATATATTGGCCAGTAAGACATATAGAGAATTTATAATAAACTAAAGTATATAAAGGTAGGTAAATTCAAAAATTGTACATAATAGCCAAGTTCACCAATGAATAATCCACCTAATTAATGTAAACACTAGGTCAAAAAATAAACAACAAACCTACCCTGATTATGTATGCCATCATCACTTTCTATTTGCTTCATTTTATAGAAATCAGTCATAGAAAATACAGTCAGAAAAAAAAAACTTGTTAACAAATAATGTTTAAATGGTTATATATATTTATACACACACACACGTATACATATAATAGGCTTCATTTCAGTCACACTCCATTTCACTTTTAGAATTTTTAAAGTAGGATTAACTCCAAGCTGACATATAGAATGTGCAGATCCTATGGCATTGAAGAAAACTTGCATGTAAAAGAGCTTAATTTTATTAAATTTGTTTTCTTAAACAGAAAGAAAACATACATTTTTCATATTGATTTACTTGGTTTTCCTAGTCCAGAAATAAACGCATATCTACCAAACAGAAACAAGAGAAAAGCAATGCTTTACTTTTACATATCCGTTTATTGTAGACTTTAAGTATGTTACAAGACCTTTCAAATCTCAAATAGAGTGAAACAAATAAAACATTGGTGCTGGGTTTATTAGCATTTAATGAATAACAAATTAGTTTGCCTGGGCTAGTAATCTGAATTAGTCTTCCTCCTGAGTTTTTCATTTATGTTATCTTCTTTCATGCAAATTAAGGAACTACACAAACACAATTAGATGTGGCAGCAGTCTCTGTAGCAAGTAACAGGAAATGGGCTTTGCAAAATGAATTACAGACATACTTCCTCTTATACCAGCAACAATCAAACACTACATTTCAGGCAAATTTTAGACTTTTTCATTTCACCATCTCCTATAAGTTAGAGGGTAAGTTAATACAAAGTAAATGTTTTCAAGAAAATGAATTAAGTTGTTTTCCCCATTCTATTTTTCCTCATGAATAGTTGATTTCATGAAGTCTTGGGGGAAAGGCATGTTACAGTATTTCTGCTGAATCCAAGGTTGCACTCTTCCTAAGATCCACTATTCTCACCAAGCACAGGCATGAGCATAACCACACCCATTCCCACATGTCCATTTGATTTGGCTTTATGCCCTTGGTAGCAAAAGCTGGGTTCTTTAAGCAAAAATAAAATTTGACTCCACTTCTTCGGCAATACTCCTTTCAGACATAAATAAATAGTGACTGCCTCATGCACAAATGGGTCCAGGTGAAACTGTAGAGTAAGCAAAATTTGTCTACAGTTGCTGTAATATTTTTTCACTTCTGCAAAAAACATCCAAGGCATTAAATTTACCTTAGTTGAACATTAACTCATTTTGCACGTGTTAAACAATTTAATCCTCCCCATAACTCTGTGAATTAAAATGAACTAAATTTTAATTCAGGGGAGCTAAGTGAAAACAAATTATACAGCCAGTAAATAATATAGTGAGTGCTTAAACACAAGTCTGAATAACTCCAAAAGTGCTCTTAACTCTATCACATTGCCTGCCAGAAAAGTGGGTTTTTCGCAATTTCTTGAACACGGTAATTTGGACTGAAATCTCACCTTATGATGTCCAATTCTTTAACTAGGTCAATGCTGCTGGGTCTACTTCTTGATTTCTCCCTTAAGCCCAGTATGCTTGTGACAGCCAACATTAAGTCCTTCGTCACTGTAGTCACTCATTTTTAAGCGCCTGGTAGAAGTGGGTTATTATTTTAGTACCAAAGGGCATGGCTTCTATGCTAAAGTAGTTTGGAGTCCAGTGGGATAACAGATAGGTGATAAAGTTCTGGAAAATGATTAATGTTAAGTTAAAGGTATACAGGGAGGCCTGTGGAAAAAGAATCTAATGCTTTCTATTAGTTTCTATAAATTTCCAGGGGAAAAACATTTACATGGTGATCTCTGGCTCAGTTCTTTGTTCGGCACCTTGCAAGTGTTAGTTTCTTCAGTGACACAAATGTGGAACTCAGCTCTTTTCTTTATATCACCACACACAAAACTAAACTTAAAAAAAAAAATGCTAGCCTAATCCTGAATGTGAAACTATGTAACTGGGTAAAGAGAGGAGAAAGAGAAGAGAGTTAATTTAAAATTAACATTGATCAAATATTACACACTCTTGTCCTTGAGAATTCAACTAATCTATGTTGTCCTTACTACATCCCACTCCTTTCTGTCTCCTTTCTCCTATTCTCTCACCACCCTTGATTTCCTGTTCATTCTATCAATTAAAAATCTAATGATATGTGTGCATGTGTATGTGTGTGTGTGTGTGTCTATATATAAAGCACTCATCTTTTATCCCAAGTGAATGTCAATTGTATTTTCCTAAACAAAATTTCTTTCTCCAGAATAGGCACTTTGATAATAGCTCCCGAAGATATGCAAGTAGGTAAAGTCTCTCAAAGGAGAGTATGAAAAACAGGACCAAGAGTAAACCTATAGGAGTTATCTGTTGAGAGACTTATCCAAGTTAAGAGGAGTTAGCCATGTAAGAGAAAGATAAAAACAAGCTTATAAACACTGAGAAGTAATTTCCAGTATGGTGTGTTTCATAGACCGCAGGATAGAAAAAACTTTCAGGAAGGACGAATGAGTAAACAGTGTCACCGATGCCAGAGACATGAAGAACAAGAGACAAAACAGGCAACTGCCTCTGGCAAAGCGACAGTTACTGCTGACTTCTGCAAGAAGAGTTTCAGTATCATATGTAATGCTGGCCAACTTTTATATAAAGATTCAACCTAAAGATAAGTACTGTTTGTCCTTAAAATCTCAGCTAAAGTAAAAGAGCCTGGATAAATAACTTAACAGAAAAATATCTTAGTTTGATTAGTGTATTACCATTTTAAAGATCTCCAGGTGGACCAATAGCTTTCACAAGTTATACACCAGACAAGTGCATGCACAATTTTCTCTTCATCTGAAATAAATATTTAATTCCTGTATATAATTACAATTGTTATTTTTAGGATAAAAACATCCTATGTATAATTGAAGCAGGAAAAAACGTAGCAAAAATTCTAATCATAAATACAAATGAAAACAGGGAACATTTATATATGTCAAACAAGTTAGTAATATTCATAATATAAACATAACATTCTCATTCATGATCATACCTGTTTGTTTTTAAGTATGATTATAGATGATAAAGAAGTGTAAGTATCAGAGGCTCTGACACAACTAGTTTTATCATACATATATGCCTTTGAGGGTCAGGAAGAATGAGTACATCCAGAGGAGTCACTGTGGCTTTTCCCAAAGTATCTAAGACCTCTCTGGTTCTCCCAGGGAGGACTTACTCCTTTCTGATCCTAGCCATGTAGGTGTTCTATCCTGTTCTCCAGTCTCTCATAGGACTAGAAGGAAAAGTGTCCTTCAGGGGTTCTCTTGATCACGTCCCGCAGATTTGAGGTATATACTGGCATAAGCAGCTGTTGGACTAAGAATGGAAGAAGACTGAAATAGAGTTGGGTCAGGAATCTAGATAAGGCACATTTATGTTGCCAGTTTCTTAAATACCCATACCTTTTAAAAAACTTAACTTTTATTAGAACATCTAACATGACTTATTTATTAGAATATTTTGAAACTAGGTCATTCATGATTATTTATTTGAAGAATTCTTATATTTTATACCACATTATCCATTTCAAAATGAGAAATTGTTTCAAACGATATATTGACATTCTCTCAACATCATATGTTGAAATTCTAACCCTCAATATTAGGAGATAGAGACTTTGGGAGGTATTTAGGTCATGAGAGTGCCTTTATAAGAAGAGACAGGTGAAAGGTAATCTCTTTCTCCACCATGCAAGGACACAAGAAGATGGCCATAAATAAACTAGGAAGGGGGTCTTCACCAAGAATCCAACCACACTGTCAGTCTGATCTTAGACTTCTAGTCTCTAGAACCATGAGAAATAAATGTTTGTTGTTTAAGCTACCCAGTCTATGTTATCCTCTCACAGAAGCCCTAAGACATTCAGTATTATGAAAAAGACCCTATTGCTCAATGCTTTGCTTCTTATTTTTGTGTTTGACCAAATGCTCATCAAACGCCTGCTAAATTGACCAAACTTCAGTCAGGCTTCTGTCCTCTTACCAGACCCCTGAACTTTATCACACACCTGAGCTTAAGCACTGTAATGAAAACCAATGTTCTGTTAATGGCACCTTCTGAAAATCAGCTGAACATAAAGAAAACATTTTTTTTTGTTCAGTTCTTTGATCATGCTACCTGCTCACCCACTCCTCTACACCTAGTTCTTCCTAGCCTTGTTTTGCTTCTCCCTATAAAAGAAGGAATCCCCTTCTTTCTTACTCTGAGACACTTGTAGATTCTATGGTCAGAGCATTCTCCCCTTACCATAGTCTTTCTGAATAAAATCTTTCCTTATTTAAGTCTGGGCATATTTTTATTATGATATGTTAAAATATTTTCTACATTAGGTTGACTCTGGATAATGTTAGGATAAATATTTTTGAGGACATAAAAGATGGTTATGATGAAGACAGCTTTCATTATTACACTGAAATCTTTAATTAGAAAAGTTAAGGGAATTCCCTGGTGGTCCAGTGGTTAGGACTCCACACTTTAACTGCTAAGGGTGCGGGTTCAATCCCTGGTCAAGGAACGAAGACCCTGCAGGCCTACAGCCACAGCAGGGAAAAAAAGTAATTTCAAAGTGTAAACTAACTTTTTAATGTTGACAAAAGACAACTAAATAATTCATTTTAACTATTATTGAGTAGCTGCAATGAGATAGAAAATGTTTTGTATGTTTCCAAATACTTCATTGCCTTCATGTTTCCCATGATTAACTCTATGCAAGTTTAATTCATTTTCTGAAAGAGGAAAATGAAGCTCATGGATACAGGAATGATATGTTTTGACCAAGGTCACACAAATTGCAGTGATATGGACAGCTGCCATTTGAATGCAAGTCTCATGTTGCCAAACCAAATGTTGTTCACACATGACAGCTGCAGTGCAAAACGTGTACACTATTTGATTAGAAAAGAAAAGGAAAAGCTTCTCTGTATAATATTGAACACTGAACACTTTCAAAGTCATTTTGAGATCTAAAGGCTTAGAGAATTTTGTTATTAAATAACCAAACAAAAACCAGTAAGGATGAAGTGAATAGTTCCCCTTTTATATAGCGGAAAAGACGCAGGGAAGTCTTTTCCCCTATATAAAAGATGAGGTTACTTATGGATATTTTGCAATTTTTCCATTTGCCGGTGGTTTTCAAGAGAACTGAGAATCCTATTTTAAGAGTATAGGGTATTTTGGATGTTTGCCATGTAAGTATTCTTCCTTATTTGTGAAGAACTGGGCTTTATACAGTGTCACTATTTGAAAAAAGCAGTGTCACTATTTGAAATATTTCAAAATGATTTGAAAATCAGTGCAGGTTATATTTTATTATTACTCAAAATTATTTTGGGTAGAAATAAAGGACTGAAGAAATTTTTTCTGTTATAACTGTCTCCTGATATTCTTAAGATCTTTTTTCCTTTACTTGATAAAAGAAGTAATATTTAGGCCTAGCAAATGAAGAGACTCGCCATTTATCTTGACAAGACTCTAAATAGGTATTCTTAGATTTGAAGGTCATGGATGCTCTATCCCATTAAGACAATTTCTCCAGTCTGTGTGGGACTGGAAGTTAATAAACCCATCAGAATATAGGTCTTGTACTCTGAATTTGATGCAATTGCAAGTCCAGTTCAAAAAGAAAGTCCTAGCTACAAAAATTGTATTGTGGTAAATTCTGATTTATACAATTGACTCTTCTTTTCTCTTTTCTTTTTTCTTCTCTTTTCTTTTCTTCCTTCCTTTCTTTCAGGCACATTCTATTTAGAACTTGTTTTTACTCATGATGCAAGTCTTATATAGAGGAAACATGACTTGGAAAGTTTCAAATGTCAAAGCCCAAGTATTTCCTGCACACTGCAATAAAGTGATACTCTGATATCTTTAAGTAGGATAACTATTCACTCTTAGAAATTATACCTCTCCTAAGAAGACACCATTCTCTTCATATTTCCACCTATTTACCACTTCATTGTGTTTTAATCATGTGTCTTTTATTCTATTTCAACCCTAGTGTTTGCTCTGAGTCTTGTTAGAAAAGTATCCTTGCAACTCCTTGGCAATTGTGTATGTCAAGCAACAATCAAAACCCATTCATTCATTCATTCATTCAAAAAATACTTACTAAGCATCTTCTATGTAAAATGAATTGTTCTACTTATCAAGCATTCGATAGTATGGGAAAAAAAAGACACAGTGCCTGTTCTCTTGAGGTTTACACTGTACTGGGGGGAAAGACAAGAAATTAATAAACATTCAATGTACTATTAGGTCATAATAAACACTATATTGAAATATATGCAGGAAACAGAAATAGGAAGTTTGGATGGCAGTGACGGGATAGGAAATATTTTAGGCAGGGTAGTTAGGGAAAGCTTCAATGCCAAGATATTTGCATACAGATCTGGGGTGAAAGCAATGGAAAACAAGTATCCCACATAGAGGGAACAGAGAGTGAGATGTCTGAGGTGGAAATATCCCTGTGCTAATCAATGAATAACAAGCCAGATTGGTAAATGTTACAGCAGAGTGAGCAATGGAAAGAATAATGAGGGCTGAAGTTGGTAAAGTAGCCTGGGTTAGAACTTTTGGTTTGAATTATACTGATTTTAAGAATATGGTCAAGGAGAAAAATAAACAGGTGTCAGAAAGTTCATGGGACTTCCTAAATCTAAGCCAGAGGGTTCTTGTGTGTAAATCTAAAATCAAGGATGTTCCATGAAACTAATTAGGCACGGATTTTTGCCTTCACTTTGTTTAAGAGTTCAAAGACTTGAATATGTAAAATATATAACTATAAATTCAAAAGCAAACCACCTTCAACTAAGTACGAGAAAAACATTTGAAAGTGTTGCCATCAAAATCTTCTCACCAATAAAGAAGCAGGAAAAAATGGCAAAAAAAATGAGGAGGGAAAGCCTGATTCTTGACAACTACTAGCAAGAAAAGATTAATGAAGATATTTCACAAAACAGAATTGAGTCAGACTATATCCACTCTTTACAATCACAACACCAATAAACACATACAGCTGACCCTAAATATGTATTTCATCATTTTATTTTTGTTTAAACTACTATGTACATTACTATATTTAAAGTAATAAAATATTATTTTGGTATAATCTGGAAAACTATAGGAAGTCATATTTTGGTATATAAATGACATTTCTAAGAACATTTGATTTTCTGCTGTTTCTTATGGCAAATGTGTCTTAATTAAATAAGCTGCTGATAATTTTCAGGGCGGGGGGGCCCAAGGCATCAGGAGACACATAGAGTGAATTCTCAAAGTGACTACTAGGGGTAACACTATAAATACAGAAATATAATGAATAAGTTGAAGAACCAGTAGAAATTTAAGAATACTGAACCAAAATAAGAAGCGATTAATGTAATTTCACATACTAAATATGTCACTCTCATAAGTAATGAGGAACCTAAATTTCAACTCTGAACTAACAATTTGTTTTTACTCGAAAGTTACACAGGCTCAACCAGGACCATCTTTATCACTCTACCTTAAGCCATGAAATTCCTAGATCTGGATGTAGCTCTAACAATGCATAGTTCCACTGTTAGCCAGAATATGATGATGCTCACTTTGGGCTATGCATATAAAACTGGGGTCTTCCAACTTTCCAGTCACGCTATTTCCTAGCATCAAGCAAGGTTTGGTAGGATGGGACATTAACACATAAGATAGCCTGATACATGTATTGATCAAGCTCTTCTCATTATAAGAAACAGTCAGATTTTCTGAGGAAATGAAATTATTGAAAACAAGTAGCTGAGACCCCAGGCCACAGGAAGAGCAGAAACTAAATTTATTTAAGATGTTGGCCACTTCTTGATTTTTTTCTTTCATGGCCCTCATCTTTCACGTTATTCTGTTTCTCCTCTCATTTGACTTTTGATTCTACTTCCTTTTTTCTCAACATGCATGGAATTTACAATGACTTTGACTATGATATTTACTCTCTCTCTTATCAATACTTCACTTAAATTCCTCTAGCATAGCAGGAAATTCTCACTCACTCAGTTTCAGTAGCATGACCAGCTATATAATTTCAAAGACCCAGTGAAAAGTGAAAATGAGGGGCTCCGTCTTCAAAAATTATTAAGAATTTCAAGAGGCAGAATGTTAAACCAGGAAAGGAGTCTTTATAAGTGAGGACTATAAAGGTCACATACTTATGAAACTGGCCCTCCTCAGGAGTAAAATTAAATGACCCAAGTTCTTTTCTTTCCAACCAAATCACAGCTTTTGGCCAGTTAATGGATGAGCTGCTTCTGCATCTAATCTAGTGCTTGTATCAATATTAGTTATAATTGTTAGAAAGAGTGTGGTCACATGGTATACTGTTTAGAGTAAAGCTAGCTGCTGTAACAAATACACCCAAATGTAAAACACAGTAGAAGTTTCTTCTTATTCATATGATGATTCAAAAACCTGCATGCCTTCTATGGTATTGCTCCATTATACCTTATGGCCTCATTGCCACTGTATTTAGCCAGTAAAAGATAAAAGTTAGCAAAGTACCACATCCTCTCTTAACAATATCAGCCCAGAATGGCACACAGAATTTCTACTCACATCTGACTGGCTGGAATGAGTCACACTGGCATACCTAACTACAGGGAAATCAGAGGATATAGTCTAATATTCTTGCCAGGAAGAAAAGGAAATGCATTTCTGAAAAACAGGTATGATTCTCTGGCATATACATGGCATACAACATAGCTGCCTAGGCCAGCCTTATTACCATGATATGAATTTTACGCAAGAATTCCTTCCCAGATACTCCAGTCTAAGTCAGCTTCCTTTATGTCCTCATAAAAACTCATGATTTTCTTTGTGTGTCCCTTTCCAATAATATATCCATTAACAGTCATCTAATTAATATCTGCCTCCTCCATTAAATTCATGAGTAAGCACACCATGTGTGTCTTAATGTAATCATTTTATCCACTACACAGTATTCACAGAGTAGCTGACCAAATCTGAGTGTACATTGGAACCTTGGACTTGGTGGAACCTAACTTCCCATGACATTCCTTCAATATTCATATAGTTTAAACCCCTTCAGGTTTCCTGTTTTTCTGACCCAGCATTAGGACCCAGAATCCCATACAGGCCTTGGCCAGCAATAAATTACTCAGATTTGCCTTAGATCTGTATGAGAGAGAAATCTTATAATTTTATCACAAAACCAAAATTGTCACCTAGCACTATTGTTGCCATGTAAGAATCAGAACTGACAAACGGTAAAACTTAAAAATCCTAAACCCTTTGAAACAGTGAGGGTATAATAGAGAGGTTCTTGGTTACAGAGATCAAGCAAAAAGTCTAGCAGTCCTTTAAAATCTTTATAGCACTCAAATAACATAAAAAAATTAAGAATTTCTGATAAACCCTGTGCCAAAGATGGCAAGTTATCTTCCAGTATAAAGTCTTTCCCTCTACTCTTTAGGACTAGAACTCCCTAAGCTTCCACCAAGCCCACGCCATCCACCTAGAGATTATATGTCCCAGCCCCCCTCACAGATTCATTTGGTCAAGTAACTAATTTCTTACCAATGAAACAGGAGCAAAAGCAATGTGTACAATGACTCCCTCCCATAAAGTGATTAGATGGGCAATCCCTTTTCTATTTATATTTTATTTAGGCCTTCACAAAGCTGCAATATAAGGCTGTGCTAGTGAGATAGTTTCTAATCTTCACTGACTATGCAGATGATGGAGCAGATACATAACCCAAAGGATGACAGACCAATAAAGTTGAAGTAACCCCAGTATTTGGGTGACCATGTAGAGCAGAACAGCTATTAGTACGTCTACATGTAGTTTCTCAGTATTCCTCGACTGTTAAGCAAGAATTAGCCAAGCTTAGTAACAGCTTGTTAGAGACTTATAGAGTTTTGGTATAACAGTTTAGCCTCTACTTTTACCAATACAGAGGTGTTATGCTTGATGAAGTACAAACACAAGGCTAGAATACCAGACTGAAACAAAAACACTTCCAAGATTTCTTTCTTTTAAGCTGATTGGATAAGAAATTCCAAAACAGGTAAACAAAGTATCAAGATGAAGACATATTTTTGAAAACAAGGATACTATAACAATAATATTTGATATTTGCCCCAATTGAGTCAAACTATTTATATCTCAACCCACACAAAATATTCAAACTATTTTTAATATCCATACTCAAAAGTAATAAGTTTCAGTTAAGCTTTAGGACCATAGCAACCCCAATATGTCAGGAGAGTTCTGGTCATGAAAGAGATAAAGAAGCAACAACAATAATATTTATATTTTTTACAGATAAATTTCACCTCACATGGAGACATTAGGAAGCAACAGAAAAGCTAAGCAAAAAGCACTTGATATAATCATTTAAACCAAAGAATTCTGAGGAGATATCATACTTGTAAAAAATAAGAGACCTATGCATAAATGTTTGTTAATTCAAGTAGCAAATGTTCTGTAATGCATCAGAAACCCAATCTACTTTCCTTCTCCCTACAGGTGAGAAAATAAGGGATAGATAACCCTTTGGCCCCTGACTTTGGACTTCCCGAATTTCACCTCAGCACATGAGATGAAATGAGCAGCACAGTCCAAGGAACACCTAGGTGTGATGGCTTTATATGAATTTATTTTCTCTTCTCCCAAAGATCATGTTATACTTTCTTCTCCCCTTGCTTGAGGTCCTTCCACTGTAAATCACAGAGATGCCCCTCTTCCAAAGCCTCTTTGCTTAGAAACATATTCTTTCTTCAAGCAAACCACTCATCCTAACTTCCAACAATGATAGAATACAATGTGAGCAGAACAATGCTCAAATCAAGAACAGCAATAATATATTTTAATGTTTATTATTTAATATTTTTTAGTTTAAAGGAATCAGAGGACTCCAAAGGCCTCCAAGGGCTTGAAGGGCCAAGATCTTGTGAAGAAGGGGATTTTTTTCAGAGTAAACCCAATTTTCCATGTACAACTCTTCTCTTCAGGAATTTCTGACAGCAGACTTCAATAAATTATATAAAATCCCTTGGGTAGGAGAACAGGCTGGTTGAGGGTCAACGTTAAGGTAACCAGGACATAAGAGATCAAGAACTGGAAAAGGAAAGAGATCTGATCTCCAAGAGAATGTGAAGAGGAAAATTAGAAACTTGCACTCAGCTAAAAATAACTCCATGCTTGTTTTGCTTTTGTAAAATATGCTTGCTGCAGGAGAAAAACAAAAAAAAAACAGGATGACCTAGCAATCCAATGTAACCATAAGATGTTTTGCTAAAAATGGAATGTTCTGCACCTGCTCTTGTAAGTTTCTGTTTGGAAACTTCCCATGCTCTGTAAACCAAGTAACCAATCTACCCACACTAACTGTAAACATGTGCACTGACCCCTATAAAAGTAAAGCTCACCCTGAGCTCAGGGCCCAGAACTTTGCAGCATTAGCTCATCTGGGGCCGCTGGCTTAATAAACCTGAGTTCTCCAAACCTCCTAGTGTGTTGCTTGGCTTCTCGACAGACGGATTTCTGCAACAAATGGAGGTGAACAGAAGTAAGCATCGCACATAGCAGTTTTCCCTTTGAGGCTTTTGTTGAATTATTAAGCAGAGCAAGCGGCTAACAAGACAAGAAAAAGCCACTGAAACGCAGAACAGCTTTTGGCACTCTCACGATACTGAGGAGAAAGACTGTAGTTTAGGATCCACCAAGAAAGAAGGGCACTGGCAAACCTTCCAAACTTGCAGCTGGTGTGCTTGAAGACTCACACCATAGGAATTATAACTAACAAGAGATAGACTGAGCTTTCTAAAAGTGCAATGCCACCTAGTGTAAGCTTAGTCTAGTTTGTTTGTGATTATCTTCCCCATTCCAGCTCTTTGAAGAAGGATAGGGTAAATGCTGTCTAACAGAAAATCAAATAAGTCATAGCCTCTAAGATTTGACATATGCAAATGTGAGTTTGATGTAGGCCTTTTTCCTATGGATGTTTACATGGCATCTCAAATAGGAAAAAGGCCCATTTTCTAAGTATCTGCCAGTCATTAAATACATCTGACATGGTTCTCATAAAATTTGGTTTACCACTACACCTGAAATCTCAGGCTTATTTTTCATATATTGCAGTAATCATATCTTAGATGTTAGTGAGAATGGAATCCTGAAGAAAAAGAGTGCTGTGTGGGTTACAGGTCTATATATAGAGAAGTTATAACCCTGGATGTATTTTCCCAAACCCTGGCAGACAGATACCTACTATTTCCTGACTCTGTCACAAGTTGAATGTTTTCTTCAGAGCTTCTGAATCAGATACATCCTGGACTTAAAGACTCAATACAATAGTGATCAGGGCTGAAGTGCTGCACTGAAAAAAAGGTGGCTACAAGGTAAAGACTCATTGTCCTTGCCTATCATCTCCCTTTTCTGTCTTAATCCAAAACTGGAGCTATACATATGTACTCCCAGTAGAAGTGTGCAGGATTTCTCTCTGCAGAAACTAACCAGCCTAAGAGAAAGGATCTATACTTACTGGCAGTGGGATTCTCCATCAAAATATCTTTATCCCCTACTTGATCACTCTGTAGTGAAAGCCACCAATTGATGAGACCTGCTCCTGCCTTTTTGTCTCTCATTCTAAAATATAAATGGATAGTATAGACTAGATATTTCAAGAAGGCCTCAACTGGGGAAAAAAACAAAACAAAAGCCAAACAAAAATGGCCTTAAATCAATCAAATGGGGAAAATAAAAGGAAGAGAATGAAGGTCAGGTGAAAAAGACTAAGCATAGGACCCAAGAAAAGTTAAACGACCTTTAATTAATAACCTCGGAATTAAGAGAAGAGATGGAATCCTTGAAATATAAAAGGACGTGATAAAATATAACATTTGTGAAGCTATTAGAAAAAACATTATGATGGCATAAAGAAAATAACAGAAGTAAAGAGAGATAAAGTTAGAAAAATCTTTCAGAAACTATAATCAAATTATAAAAAGAGAAAGAAAAGAAAAATGAAGCAAAATTAAAACAAGAAAAGTAGACCTAAAAAAATTCAGTAAAAATACATGTGAATAAAATGATTACCAAACTGCAATGATTACCGAACCTGCAAGGAACATATATTGCCTATAAGATTAGAAAGAAAATGATGTCATTAATAGAGAAAAAAAACCTAAAATTTTTAAATAAAATAAAAAATAAAAGAAGTTCATTGAAAACTGCACTTATCAAAATGAATCATTTTGAAACAGATGTAAATTTCCAGGTTTCTAAATTTTATTTCAATATTAAACATTTAAAATGCTTTATGATGCAAACAATACATTGTATATCTGGGACTGTTTATTGGCAGCTTCTGAAAAATATACATATATAGCCCTTTATAGATATAAATATCTTTAGAACAATGTTCCTGGCCTTTTTTTTTTTTTTTTTTTTAGGTTTAGGGACAGTCTGAGGAGGTAATGAAAACTATGGAACCAGTGTATCCTCAGAAAAACACAAAACACCCAAACATGCATTAATTCCATGCCTTTTCTCCCCCTTCAACTTTTCCATCCACCTACACCCTCCCAACCCCATCCTCACCTCCTCTAACTCAGATTAACTGCATATTCATACCAGGTTAAACCCTCTGAAAGAGATGTTGGGTAGCGTCTCTCTCTCTCTCTCTCTCTCTCTCTCTCTCTATTTTTCTTTTGAACTAAGTTTCCTATTGAAATCTTCAATTTCAATCTTTTTCTGATGTTTTATTTGTCCTTGTTTTTTTTGTTCCCTTTGCTATACATACATTTTTCCCTCCTTCTGTGCCCCTTGCATTGTAGCAGTAACTTTCACTACAATTGTTCTTTTATCAGGAAAAGCAAGGGTTTTTATAAAAAGGCTTCATCAAATTAATTTCAAGTTACCTGTGTTATTAGGAAAGAAGGTCATGCTGAGTTTCCTTCTCCCTAATTAGATGGTGAAATTTTTAGTTCTTGGCATTGTTATCTGTTTGAACTGAAACAATAAACAAACAACAAAAAAAACCCTCTCCGATATAAAAATATATTGAAATAATTCCGACTTTAATGAACTTACTACGAAACTATTTTTTAAGTAACACTAAATGCTTGTTTTTAACCGTCCTGTGTTTTTTAACTGTTCATAGCTTTCCAGATACTTTGTGATGATCTTAACAACATGCACTGTCCTTTCACATCTTTCTTTCCCAATAGCCTCAAATTATAGGTGACAAATAAATTTGCCCTATTGTACTACCATGAAACCTGGTTGTGAAACATATATAAGAGTTGTTTTGTTTTATTTTTTCCTAACAGACATTAACTTTTTAGAAAATCTCTGTGGCAGGCACTTTTAAATACTAGAAGATAAATAAGCCACTGACCCTAACTTTACAAACTGTAGTGAAAAAGGCAGATAAGACATGTATACAAAAAATTACCCTCCATCTTCTCACTATCATCAATTACAAATACTAAGCTTTCTAAACTCAAGATTATAATTGAAATGTTTTTTCTTGATACTACCATATGCCTCAAAGAATCAGCATAAAAATGTGGTGGCAAAATTATTTTAATATATCAACTTCAGACTTTCACATGTTAATGACCAGGCATTGCTAGAAAATCTATCTCCTATTCCAGGTTTTGGCATCTTTAAGCAGTGTGTTTATACAGGGAAAATCCAAGATACCACTGGTCATTAAAATAATAGGGGATTAAGAGGTACAAACTACTATGTATGAAATAAATGTTATAAGGATATACTGTACAGCATGGACATATACCCAATATTTTATAATAACTTTAAGTGGAGTATAATCTATAAAAATATTGAATTTCTATGTTGTATACATGAAACTAATATAATACTGTAAATCAGCTATACTTCAATAAAAAATAGCCATAAAAATGATTAGGGAATAACTTTTAAATTTAATTTTTAAATTTTTATTAGAATAACAACACCTGCACCTACTTTAAACATACAAAATAGTGTTTCAAGGCTTATAATGGAAAATAGCATTCTTCTAATTCACCACTGCTATCTCCCCAGAAGAGAATCTCAATATTTTTATATATTCCCATTATTAGGTTCACATTTCTGAGTAATAATACTTTACTGGTATTTCTTGCTTTTTATCTTCCAAATATAATCTATTGACTTTCTATTAAGAAAACTATTCAGCTTATGTGAAATATCTCCTCTTTCTCCACACATCTAATTGTCTAAATAAGTTTCATTACCCTCCTTCCTCTCAATACAGTTACACCAAAATATTTGAGTAAATAAGTATTTAATTTTCACAGTAGTATAATAATATAAGTATTGCCTATTGATAAATGACAGTGTCAGCTGGGATTACCATATACTTTTGTTTTCTCTAGAATGAATAATTTTTTCAATTTTTAAAAAAATTTCTTGTTTTCTTCACTTATTATTGATTACTCTTCAAATTCTCCAACAGATTTCTTAAATGCTTATCAGTATAGTCAAATAATATTAAGCCAAAATGTGTAATTTCTTTTATAGAGATCTTATACAGAATATTCAAAAGAATCTACTTAAATCAATATTAGTTGTCAACTAGACCAACAGCAAAGATTTCATCTTAGAACTACTGGTTTCCTTGCCCCACTCCTTTCTGTTGGAATTCTCATTTCCTTTTATCTTCTGTTTTTCCTTTTCTGAAATTTTAATAGAATATATACTTTATTAGTCATAACTGGTTTAGTTAAGCTGTAACAACAACAACAACAAAAATCAGTGGCTTTGCACAACACAAGCTTACTTGTCCCTCATGTCATTTCTAATATGGGTCACCAGGGCAGAAATGACTTAGCGTTTTGGGCTGTTTTACTCTTGTGGCCCTGATATCTCCAAATGAGGTCTTCTTTGTCACGATAGAGAGAGAGGAAAGTAGGAAATAGACATTTTTTTCAATTCAATACATCTTTATTGAGCTCCCACAAGGTGCATGAATTTAGGGTCTATAATTTACATAAGTAGAAAAGTGTTACTTCAAATAGTCTCTTAAAAATAAAAATTAAAAAATTACAATTTCTCTATATATTTCCAGTGAATTATTTAATGTGAATGAGGCTCAGTTTAATATTATCATAAGTATTAACCAAGAAAAATGGGAAAGCAGAAACATTTTCCCTTCTACCAAAAAAAAAAAAAAAGAGTTTGGTGCCAAAGCTATCGTTGGTCTAACAACAGCTGATCAAAAAGGCTAGAGAATCTAAAAGTAAAAAATGTACTTGAAAGCACTGTTTTCTGAGGGCTCATTCCCCTGAGGGCAGCAAAATGAACAAAATTAACCTGCTCAAAAATTATATTGAGAGATCAAGAAGAGGAGTTAGTCACAGCTTACGAAAAAAAATTGAGAATAGATGACACTAAATGTAGCTAGATTAATAATTCTTAAGTTTCCCAGGAGCTGTAATAGCACTCTGAAAAAAGTCCAGAGAAAGAGAAAAGTGGAAGTCCACAAAAAGAGAAAAGTCTAGAAATTCACCATCTTCTTTTCAATTTATAATCCAAAGAATGGCAAATGTCATTCCCACACACAGCTCACTGGGCAGGACTAGTATCCTGCCCCATGCAACTGCAAGGAGGTAGGAAGTATAGTCATCTGGGTGCCCATTAAAAAGAAGGGAGTCTAATATTGATAAGTACTTTAAAATGTCTACAACAGAAAGAAAATACTTTGAAGCTTTGCGTATCTGAAAACATTTTTATTACATCATCATTTTTGATTGGTAGTTTGTCTGTATAGAATACTATAGAATTAATTTAACCAGAATTTTAAACACATTTTGCCATTATTTTAATTCTTCCAATGAATAAACATTGCTTCCAATAATTAATAAATCAGCCCACATGATTCTTGGCTCTTTGAATTCTATAATTTCACAAGAATGAGTCTTATGTTAGACATTAAAAGTTGGCATAAAATATCAATCTGTAGAATAATTTCTGTCCTCTATGGAGATTTTAAATTTTTTGATAATTAATCCAACCTTTGAATTCTTTCTGGAAATCTTATTATTTAGATATTGAACCAAGAGAATTGAGAATCTAGATTAATTAAAAAAATATTTCAAATATTTTGGAGCCTGAACTATACCCCTGCCCTCAGACTTTGTACTTGTGTCTGACAGATAATCTAAATTTCTTCAGCATTACTCATCTCATAGTTGGTCAACAACCCTATCTACTTTCCTCCTCACACCAAGACATAACACTCCTGCCCTAATCTAACATTTTAAGTCAACACTTTTGTTTCCATCTTCCAACTCTTCCAGAAGCTTGCTCCTCAATCAAATGACTTTTATGTTCCACCCCAGCCTCCCTAAGTACTTACAAATTTTATTTTCACTGAAGTGCAATTCACACACTATGAGATAAGTTAGTTGAAATTCAAGAATTAAGTAGCACTTAGTACATTTACAATGTTGTGCAATCATCACATCTATCTAGTTCCAGAATATCTTCATCAACTTAAAAGAAAACTCCATACACATTAAATATTTACTCCCTATTCTTTGCTCTCCCCATCCACCCCCCCAGCCCCTTGAACCAACCTGCACTATGTCTCAAAGTATTTATTCTGGATATTTCCTATAAACGGAAGTATACAATAAATGATCTTTTGTGTCTGGCTTATTTCACTTAGCATAATACTTTTGAGGTTTATCTATGCTGTAGCATGTGTCTGTCCTTTCTTTTTATGGCTGAAAAATGTGCTATTGTACATATACATCACATTTTGTTTATCCACCCGTCAGTTGATGGACACTTTGGTTGTTTCTACCTTTTGGCTATTGTGGATAGTGAGGCTATGACGTTCATGTACAAGTTTTTGATGAGGACCTGTTTTCATTTGGGGGGGTATATACCTAGGAATAGAATTCTGGGTCATACAGTAATTCTATGTTTAACTTTTTGAGAAATGGCCAAACTGTTTTCCAAAATGGCTGAACCCATTTACACTCCCACAAGCAAGGTATAACGGTACCTATTTATCCACATCCTCAACAACATCTATTATTCTGTTTTATTATTAAAACAGAAAATGGGAACTGACAAGACAAACAACTGAATTACATTCCAAAGCGTGATAAGTCTCACAAAAGAGAGACATCACACACAAACTCTTTCAGCTCTGGGAAAGCACAGCAGGTAAAGGTGGCTGCCATACAAGGAAGAATAAAGAAATTGGGTAAAATTTTAACAAATTCATAAAGGCCTAGCATGAAATAGCACGTCAGTTTGGACTAGCTGATAACTCCAGCCATAAACAGAGTTCACACTCACAGGCTTTTTTCCATAGCCTCCTCTGAGTAATCATGAAAATAATTCAGAGCAGAGCAGTTGCCTGGAGACAGGCAAAGATCCATGATTTCATAGAGATGGAAAAAACCCTCTTCCCCACATGGGCCCTCTTGGGCCCAGGATTCTTCGTCAGTACAAAACAGAGGTCTGCAACCACTGAGGAAGGTGAAGGAAACTATTTCCCACCTAAGATCCACCACAAATACAGGACAGAGCCTGGCTTTTATGGAGAGAAGGGAAGAAATATTGAGAAACACCCTCCCCCAATAATCAGGCATGTGTGCCTAATTCTTAGGCACTACAGAGAGAATGAAGCATCAGTAACAAACATCATTAGTCTACCACCGGAAGAGGGACAAGAGCACGGAGCCAGGCCCCATTTGTGGCACAGACTTATACGAACTACTGGAAGATGAAGGTAGATCAGAAGCACTGAGGAAAATGCTCTGGTACCACAGATGTTTCTCTAAGCATAGATGCAGCCCATTGCTGAGGAATCTGAAGTCTGAAGTGAATGAAACAGTAGCAAAAACAAAACTCAAACTCAGTTCAAGTACTGCTAGATAGAATCAATCCCCCAGGCTAGCAGCCTGACAGAAGAGGCATGCTCATTTTTGGATACAAACATTAGTTATCCCAGTCTTCTTTCACATACAATGTATAATTTATAATGAATAATGCATAAATATTACAAAGACATCATAACAAGGAAAAACAAACCATTTTCAAGAGATAAAGTGAAATATACAGCCATACTGAAAGATGATCATATTGTTGGTACTATCACATGGGAAATTTAACATGATTTTTAAGTTAAACAAACCAGCAGAAAATAAGGGAAACACACATTAATGTATAGGGAATTTGAAAACTATAAAAATAATTAAACAAAAATGCTAGGAGGGAAATCATGATGTAAGAGATGAAGAATTCCTTTAATGGACTCATCAGCAGAATGATCATAGCTGAGGAAGTATCAATTAACTTGAAGATAGAGCAACAGAAATTATCAAAACTGAAACAAGCAGACAGAAAAAAATAAAGAAGAAAAATCAGAACAGAGTATTTAGAAACCATAGAACAATAGCAAAGGCATAACACATGTGTAGTTTAAATCTTTGAAGAAGGATGAGAATTAGGTAAATAAAAAACTTTAGATAATGGCAGAGATTTTGGAAAATTAATGAATGGCATCTAATACAGATCCTAAAAGCTCCCATTGTTACACTATTTCTTGGAATTTAAAATCTAAAGTCCAGTGTAGTCAATTAGATATATACAATTAGATATATAATTGGAATAGAATTTGAAACACAATATAATTTTATAAGAATTTATGTGATAAGTGAGATGGATGAAAGTTTTAATTTCCATAATATAGAATAATATCAGTGTATTAAATGGCTTTAAATATCCATTGTGACTAGGATAGCATCTACCATACAGTGGCTGATAAGCAAATATCAGTTCTCTTGTCATTCTCTCATCTCTCTTTTGATATCTTTTAGTTAGCCATTTTTGTAAAACATGCATTAAAGAAGAATGACAGATGTATCCCCAATTCTATTTTCTTTCTGTTCGTGAAATAAATGCAGAGAATTTATAGTTCTTTCTACATTAAGAAGCAGATAACCTATTGATGTTGCTATGCACTATCATATAAACACATCCTTTATTTTTCAATAGGTACTGAATTTTATTCAAGTTAGGAATTTGCCTAAACACTTTTAATTTCTGTGGTGATATAGCTGTACTTCTATCTGAAGGCAATGAATAATGGAAATTTATAAAGCACATGTGTTAACTCATGTGACAAGATATAAAAAACAGAGTATTGTGCCAAAAATGTTTCAAAACATTTTTTCCTTAAAGTAGTTTTGCAATCATTAGAATAAAAAGAACGCCTTATTGTTGTAAACACGGATAACATCATACAAATTGAAAGCATTACTTATTTAAATAATTATGAGGCAATCATCATCATCATCATCATCTAACATTTATATTATACTCATCATGTGTCACTTTTCAAGACTTTTAGATTTATTTTACCAATCTTCACAATATTCTTAAAATGGTTATTTTCTTTATACAGATACAGAACTTGAAGCACAGAAAACTTAAAAAAAAAAAACGTGTAATATCACACAAGATATAGGTGTTAGAACTGGCATTAACTCAGGGAGTCTGAAACATTATGCTTTTAATCACTTGACTGATTTGTGTTTTTTAATGTCAGTTCAGGCTATTCTAATAAAATGCCATAGATAGGATGGCTTAATTTATTTCTCACAGTTCTGGTGTCTGGGAAGTCCAAGATCAAGGCATCAACAGATCTAGTGTCTAGTGAGAGCTTAACTTCCTGGTTTGCAGATGGACATTTTCTCATAGTATCCTCACATGGAGGAGAGCACAGGAGAGAGAGAGCAAGTTTTCTGTGTCTTTTTGTAAGGGCATAAATCTCATTCATGAGAGCTCTATCTTTATGATCTAATCACCTCCCAAAGGCTCCCATCTCCTAATACCATCACACTGTTACTAGGATTTCAACACATGAAAACATTCTCCAAAGATTTCTTGCCATCTACAGGCAAAAGTACTTTCATACTGTTTGCTAGGCCAAAAGAAAGAGCCACATGGCTCTCTAAAAGAGAATCAGACAGATTTTGAAAACATATTTATGAGCTGGGTTAAGTCCTTGACACTGAAATCTAATTACAGGAACCAATAATCATTTTATTTCTGGAAATTGCCTAAATTGTAGTTGGATGATGAGTCCTTACAAGAATCTTAAATGCTATCTTACAACCATTATTACATCATAAGATTTAACAATTGATCCTACAAGAAAAGGAACAGGAGGGAACCACTCTAAACTAACTACAACTGACATTTTTCAGACAACCTACTGATCAACAGAATCTTGTCAATGCATCACAAGACTGATACACTGTGGCCTCCCTTGCACAAAATGGAGAAGAACGAGAAAGAGGAAAAAAATACAAAGAAAATAAAATGATTCTGAAAACAGTTATCAAACAGGCTATGGTATTCCCTATTGAACAAAAGTCAAGAAAAATTAGACAAGATCATTTTGTGACTATGGTGAAATAAAAATCTTATGTAATTATGCCTGAATATATAATACAAAGAGAAGGATTCTATGCTGCCACAAAAATAATCACAGTCCCCTCTGTCACCTAAAACAAACGACTGCTAATCCTTTACCAATGACAGCTCTCACTCTATGACCTTACTCCCACCTCCCACATATAAATTAAGAAATACAGTCATTGAATTGCTCTTACTTTCTGGCAGTACTGAATCCTTGACCACTCCCCCAAATCACCTAAAAAAAATCCATTCTAATTCTTTCATATCAAGATGCTCCATGTTTCCTTCTGTTATGCGTTATCCTTGCTATGGAAAATTAATACACTCAACTGTGCTTGAATATAGTCAATGCATTCCTGGTACTCTTTTCACCAGGACTCCAACAATACTTCAATCTTTTCTGTCCTTTACTATCCATACCTAATCACTCATTGGGTCTTTGAAAATGTCCTTCTTAAGAACTTTTAGATATTTCAAAATTTTATATCTCAACATTGTAACTACCTGGTTTAGTCCACTTCTATTCTCTTTTCTGAATTATCAATCCCTAAGAGATCTCCCTAAACTCAGGGCTAGACCCATCCACAATGCAGTGAGAGTTTCCTTTCAAAATGCACCTTAAAACATATAAATTGGATTTCTAAAGCCCTTTGGATCTGACTTACAAAGATGTTTACTGTGCAGTAATCACCTCTACAACTTTCTCACTAGCCATTCTTTTGCCCCAATCTTGCTGATTATTTACAATTTATTGTTTTCTTCATGATGTTGTTTACCTCTGGTCTATCTCTAATCTGCCCTCTCTTCACATATCTTTCCTATATATATTTTAGATCTCAATGTATATGGCACTGCCTTCAGGAAGATATTTCAGAGTATATTTGCATTCCTCAAAGCACTTACCACACATCAAAATAGTATCTTACAGATGTCTTCCCCACCTCCCCTCCCTTTCAACTCTCAAAGTTCCATGACAGCAAGAACATGTCACTCTTTATCACCTGAGAGTCTACATCTGAAAGAGGTTTGTAAATCTTTTGGAAATTTTATCATATATTTTATTGTGTTAATACAATGTAAAATGATGGATTAGTTAACAAAGTTCTGTGTGAGAATACCTGGTGTCTGGTACATCACATACGTGTGCTGTGAATTTTCACAAATTAAATAAATATTATAGGATTCAGTTAATTCATCAAAGAAGGTTAAAATTCCTATGTCAGAGGTATTACTCTGAATATTTAATTTTATATACTAATTCATATATTGAGAGTAATATACACAATTTCCAGTATATAAATATATATGCACAAATATTTAATCCCTTATTTTTTTCTTTATAGGTATTCATGTGTACTTTTTTCTTTTACACAATTTTGGGATTTTAGACTAATAAATTCTAAATTCCTCTTTACGCCCCAAGATCTTCTTTAATCTTCAATGAAACTATTCAGTTCTTAAACATTTTCTGCTAAAGATTCCTTTACTTTCATAAAAATTATTGGAAACCATAAAGAGCTTTAATTTGTACGGGCTACATCTACTAATATTTAGTATATTGAAAATTGAAAACGGAAAAGTTTTAAACTACTAATTCATTTAAAAATTAAAATCATACACCAACTACATGTTCATTTAAATAACATTTTTATGAAAAAACTACATTGTGAAAAATAAAAAAATAGTGAAAAGGGCACTATTTTACATTTTTGAAAATCTAATATCTAAATTAGTAAAAGACAACTGGAATTTTTTATTTTTGCTCTGCATTCAATCTTTTGCAAATATGTTTTCATTTGAAATAAATGAAGAAAATCCAGCATCAAACAGATAATGTAGTAGGATATAAGAGTATTTCAAAAGTCTTTTCAGATTATGCAGATATTATTCATTTTTTTTTCCTTCTTTTTTTTATTTTTTTTTTATTTTTATTTTTTATTATTATTTTTTTTTGGGGGGGTTACACCAGGTTCAATCAACTGTTTTTATACACATATCCCCATATTCCCTCCCTTCCTTGACGCCCCCCCTCGAGTCCCCCCCACCCTCCCTGCCCCAGTCCTCTAAGACATCTTCCATCCTCAAGTTGGACTCCCTTTGTTATACAACAACTTCCCACTGACTATTTTACAGTTGGTAGTTTATATATGTCTATGCTACTCTCTCGCTTCTTCTCAGTTTCCCCTTCACCCCCCGCCCCCTCCCATACCTCGAGTTCTCCAGTCCATTCTCTGTATCTGCTTCCTTGTTCTTGTCACTGAGTTCATCAGTACCATTTTTAGATTCCGTATATGTGAGTTAGCATACAATATTTGTCCTTCTCTTTCTGACTTACTTCACTATGTATGACAGATTGTAATTCTATCCACCTCATTACATATAGCTCCATCTCATCCCTTTTTATAGCTGAGTAATATTCCATTGTATATATATGCCACATCTTCTGTATCCATTCATTTGTTGATAGGCATTTCGGTTGCTTCCATGTCCTGGCTATTGTAAAGAGTGCTGCAATAAACATTATGGTACAAGTTTCTTTTGGGATTATGGTTTTCTTTGGGTATATGCCCAGGAGTGGGATTACTGGATCATATGGTAGTTCTATTTGTAGTTTTTTAAGGAACCTCCAAATTGTTTTCCATAGTGGCTGTACCAACTTACAGTCCCACCAACAGTGCAGGAGAGTTCCCTTTTCTCCACACCCTCTCCAATATTTGTTGTTTCCAGACTTTGTGATGATGGCCATTCTGATCGGTGTGAGGTGATACCTCATTGTGGCTTTGACTTGCATTTCTCTGATAATGAGTGATGTTGAGCATCTTTTCATGTGTTTGTTGGCCATCTGTATGTCGTCTTTGGAGAAATGTCTATTTAGGTCTTCTGCCCATTTGTGGATTGGGTTATTTGCTTTTTTGGTATGAAGCTGCATGAGCTGCTTGTATATTTTGGAGGTTAATCCTTTGTCCGTTGTTTCATAGGCAATTATTTTTTCCCATTCTGAGGGTTGCCTTTTAGTCTTGTTTATGGTTTCTTTTGCTGTGCAAAAGCTTTTAAGTTTCATGAGGTCCCATTTGTTTATTCTTGATTTTATTTCCATGATTCTAGGAGGTGGGTCAAAAAGGATCTTGCTTTGATGGATGTCAAAGAGTGTTCTGCCTATGTTTTCCTCTAGGAGTTTTATAGTGTCTGGCCTTACATGTAGGTCTTTAATCCATTTGGAGTTTATTTTTGTGTATGGTGTTAGGAAGTGTTCTAATTTCATTCTTTTACATGTTGCTGTCCAATTTTCCCAGCACCACTTATTGAAGAGGCTATCTTTTTTCCATTGTATACTCGTGCCTCCTTTGTCAAAGATAAGGTGCCCATATGTGTTTGGGCTTACTTCTGAGTTCTCTATTCTATTCCATTGATCTTCCTTTCTCTTTTTGTGCCAGTACCATACTGTCTTGATCACTATGGCCTTGTAGTATAGCTTGAAGTCAGGAAACCTGATTCCACCAACTCCATTTTTCCTTCTCAAGATTGCTTTGGCTATTCGGGGTCTTTTGCATTTCCATACAAATCGTAAGATTTCTTGCTCTAGTTCTGTGAAAAATGCCATTGGTAATTTGATTGGGATTGCATTGAATCTGTAAATTGCTTTGGGTAGGACAGTCATTTTCACGATGTTGATTCTTCCAATCCAGGAACATGGTATGTCCCTCCATCTGTTTGTGTCATCTTTGATTTCTTTCATCAATGTCTTAACGTTTTCTGCATACAGATCTTTTGCCTCCTTAGGCAGGTTTATTCCTAGGTATTTTATTCTTTTGGTTGCAATGGTGAATGGGAGAGTTTCCTTCATTTCTCTTTCTGCTCTTCTGTTGTTAGTGTATAGGAATGCAAGAGATTTCTGTGCATTAATTTTGTATCCTGCTACTTTACTAAACTCATCAATGAGTGCTAGCAGTTTTCTGGTAGAGTCTTTAGGGTTTTCTATATATAATATCATGTCATCTGCAAAGAGTGACAATTTTACTTCTTCTTTTCCAATTTGGATTCCTTTGATTTCTTTTTCTTCTATGATTGCTGTGGCTAACACTTCCAAAACTATGTTGAATAACAGTGGTGAGAGTGGACACCCTTGTCTTGTTCCTGTTCTTAGAGGGAATTCTTCCAGTTTTTCTCCATTGAGAACAATGTTGGCTTTTGGTTTGTCATATATGGCTTTTATTATGTTGAGGTAATTTCCTTCTATGCCCATTTTCTGGAGAGCTTTTATCATAAATGGATGTTGAACTTTGTCAAAAGCTTTTTCTGCATCTATTGAGATGATCATATGGTTTTTATCCTTCAATTTGTTGATATGATGTATCACGTTGATTGATTTGCATATATTGAAGAATCCTTGCATCCCAGGGATAAACCCCACTTGATCATGGTGTATGATTTTTTTAATGTGCTGTTGCAGTCTGTTAGCTAGTATTTTGTTGAGGATTTTTGCATCTATATTCATCAGTGATATTGGTCTGTAGTTTAATTTTTTTGTGACATCTTTGCCTGGTTTTGGGATCAGGGTGATGGTAGCCCCGTAGAATGAGTTTGGGAGTGCTCCGCCTTCTGCAATATTTTGGAAGAGTTTGAGAAGGATAGGTGTTAACTCTTCTCAAAATGTTTGATAGAATTCGCCTGTGAATCCATCTGGTCCTGGGCTTTTGTGTGTTGGGAGATTTTTAATCACTGCCTCAATTTCTGTACTTGTGATTGGTCTGTTCATGGTTTCTATTTCTTCCTGGTTCAGTCTTGGAAGATTGTATTTTTCTAAGAATGTATCCATTTCTTCCAGGTTATCCAATTCATTGGCATAGAGTTGCTTGTAGTAGTCTCTCATGATGTTTTGTATTTCTGAGGTGTCCGTTGTGACTTCTCCTTTTTCATTTCTAATTCTGTTGATTTGCATCTTCTCCCTTTTTTTCTTGATGAGTCTGGCTAATGGTTTATCAATTTTGTTAATCTTCTCAAAGAACCAGCTTTTAGTTTCATTTATTTTTCTTATGGTTTCTTTCCTTTCTTTTTCATTTATTTCTGCTCTGATCTTTATGATTTCTTTCCTTCTGCTCACTTTGGGGTTTCTTTGTTCTTCTTTCTCTAGTTGTTTGAGGTGTAAGGTTAGGTTGTTTATTCGATCATTTTCTTGTTTCTTAAGGTAGGACTGTATTGCTATAAACTTCCCTCTTAGAACTGCTTTTGCTACATCCCATAGGTTTTGGGTTGTTGTGTTTTCGTTGTCACTTGTTTCTAGCTATTTTTTGATTTCCTCTTTGATTTCTTTAGTGATTTCTTGGTTGTTTAAGAGTGAATTGTTTAGCCTCCATGTGTTTGTAGTTTTTGCAGTTTTTTTCCTGTAATTGATATCTAGTCTCATGGCGTTGTGGTCTGAGAAGATGCTTGATATGATTTCAATTTTCTTGAATTTGCTGAGGTTTGATTTGTGACCCAAGATGTGATCTATCCTGGAAAATGTTCCATGTGCACTTGAGAAGAAAGTGTAGTCTGTCGTTTTTGGATGGAATGTCCTATAATATCAATTAAGTCGAGATGGTCTAGTGTGTCATTTAAAGCTTGTGTGTCTTTACTTATTTTCTGTTTGGATGATCTGTCCATTGATGTAAGTGGGGTGTTCAAGTCTCCCACTATAATTGTGTTACTGTCGATGTCCCCTTTTATAGCTGTTAGCATTTGCCTTATGTATTGAGGTGCTCCTATATTGGGGGCATACATATTTACCATTGTGATATGTTCTTCTTGGATGGATCCCTTGATCATTATGTAGTGCCCTTCCTTGTCTCTTTTAATAGTCTTTACTTTCAAGTCTAATTTGTCTGATATGAGTATTGCTACTCCAGCTTTCTTTTGACTTCCATTTGCATGGAATATCTATTTCCATCCCTTCACTTTCAGTCTATATGTATCCCTTGGTCTGAAGTGGGTTTCTTGTAGGCAGCATATAGAAGGGTCTTGTTTTTGTATCCATTCAGCCAGTCTGTGTCTTTTGGTTGGAGCATTTAATCCATTTACATTTAAAGTGATTATTGACATGTGTGTTCCAATTACCATTTTCTTAATTGTTTTGGGTTTGTATTTGTAGGTGTTTTCCTTTTCTTGTGTTTCCTACTTAGAGAAGTTCCTTTAGCAATTGTTGTAAGGCTGGTTTGGTGGTGCTGAATTCTCTTAACTTTTGCTTGTCTGGAAAGCTTTTGATTTCTCCCTCAAATCTGAATGAGATTCTTGCTGGGTAGAGTATTCTTGGCTGTAGGTTTCTCTCTTTCAGGACTTTCAGTATATCCTGCCATTCCCTTCTGGCCTGCAGGGTTTCTGTAGAAAGGTCAGCTGTTATCCTGATGGGTTTTCCCTTATATGTTGTTTGTTGCTTTTCTCTTGCTGCTTTTCATATTTTTTCTTTGTGTTTAATTGTCATTAGTTTGATTAATATGTGCCTTGGTGTATTTCTCCTTGGGTTTATTCTATATGGGACTCTCTGTGCTTCTTGGACTTGGTTAATTATTTCCTTTCCCATGTTGGGGAAGTTTTCCACTAGAACCTCTTCAAATATTTTCTCAGACCCTTTCTTGTTTTCTTCTTCTTCTGGGATGCCTATAATTCGAATGTTGGTACGTTTAAGGTTATCACTGAGGTCTCTGAGGCTGTCTTCTAGTCTTTTTTTTTTTTTCTTTTTCCTGCTCTGTGGCGTTTATTTCTCCCATTCTATCTTCCAACTCACTTATTCGTTCTTCTGCCTCAGTCATTCTGCTGGTTATAGCATCTAGAGTATTTTTAATAATAGGTATTTTGTTATCCATTGCTGTTTGTTTTTCTGAGTTCTTATGAACTGTTTCTTGTACTTTCTCTATTTTGTTATCGAGATTTTGTATCATTTTTACTATCATTACTCTAAATTCTTTTTCAGGCATTTTTCCTATTTCCTCCTCATTTATTTGGTCTTGTGGATTTTTTTCCTGCTCCTTTGCCTGCATGGGGTTTCTTTGTTTCCTCATGGTTGTCCAAGCTTTTGGGGTTGCTTGTCCTGGCGATAGAGGTGTTTATAGAAGACTGTCCAAGCCTCAGACTAATGTCCAAGTATTGGATTAAAAGAATATTCAGTCTAGGAAACACATACATGTATAAGACACACAATTATTGAATCCGTTAGGACATAAGGCTCTAGAAAGACCTGACAGAACCCCAGTGTGCTATCAGATATTCAAAGAGAAACCCAGCAGAAATTGACACCTGAAACAGAACAAATCAGAGACAAAAGCAAAAGCAAACAAACAACAAATAACACCCTACACATACAAACATCAATCCAGGGATATTTTGTAAGCTAGGATCAAATATAGAAATGAGCTGGAGTACCACCAGAGAGAATGGAGATTCTCAGAATGTAATTAGACAACTGTACTAAGAACTAAGATAAAGACAAAAGCCTAATATTAATACCAAGGCAGTGCGTCATCTGGAGAATAGAGCAAGGAGTCTGAGCAGACCGATAGTGTTGCTTATAAGTATGTTAAGATAAAATACACTTAAAATGGCTGGAAGAAAGGGGAACAGAAGAGCATAATGTGGTTGGAAATATGCAAAGAAAAAGAAAGGAATAGAAGTATATAAAAGAAAGGGATGAAAGGAAAGTATGAAAGATATTTTGTCCATACTACCAAAAACTTAGCTAGATATAGAAGTATATAAAAAGGCAAAAAAAAAAAAAAAAGAGTAAAAAATATCCTTAAAAAATTATGTTGTAAAACTTGTAGATCCCTTAGGGCTAAGATCGTATTTAATAAATCAAAAAAAAAAAAAAAAAAAAAAAAAAAAGAGAGAGAGAGAGAGAAAGAAAAAAAGAAAAAAAAATCCAGAACTGATCCCAGAATGGACCAGTTCAATAGGTATTGATACTACTATTTCTGTTTCCTTAGCGTCTCAGCTGTAAGTGTCCTTCTCCTTGCCTTGGGTTTTTTTTCTTTTTGCGTTATTCTGTGACCAGCAGAGGTTCCTTTATTGTTCGTCTGTAAGCCTCGGTGTGTGGGGAGGGAGAGGGTACAATAGTGGCTCCTTCTCCTGGGAGTGAGTGAGCAGTGGCGCACTGTTGTTTCAGTCAGGCTTGGAGGTGCCTGTTGCAGAGGGCGCTGGTGGCTCAGGCGTACACAGAAAGTCTTAGAGTTGGGCCTCTCTCGGGGTTTTTTCTTTTTGATGCTGGTGTTTTTTTTTTTTTCTCGGCAGCCTCCCTGCTGCTGGCGTTGCAAGGAGTTTTAATC
The DNA here is from genome assembly GCF_030028045.1 of Hippopotamus amphibius kiboko. Classification (NCBI taxonomy): domain Eukaryota; kingdom Metazoa; phylum Chordata; class Mammalia; order Artiodactyla; family Hippopotamidae; genus Hippopotamus; species Hippopotamus amphibius. The sequence continues at coordinate 117,013,898 of NC_080193.1, read as the reverse complement.
TAGCCCCGCCCGAGTGCCTGAGGGTGCTTGTTATCCCTGAGCGCCTTAGGTGGCCCGCAGGGCTTCTCTCCACTGCCTGTTGCAGAGGCACCGAAAGAGAGGGAGAGGCTATGCGCACGGCTCCTCCCCCCCGCTCGGGAGCCTGCAGCCTCCAGCCGCCATCATGGCCGGGCAGCTCTCAGGGACCGGCACTCCTCTCCGCGGACCTCCTCCCTCCTGTCCTCTCGGTCCGTCACCCTACCGGCAACAATGTTTCTCACCCTGAACCAGCTCTCCGGTTCCCACGCTCCCGCTCCCACGCTCTCCCTCCGTTCAGCTGTGGATCGATGTCTCGGTCCGGGAGCTGAGCTGCGCTGCGGACCCTCCGTATGTTTCTCACTCCCTCCCGTCTGCCACAGCTCCACCGCTTCACCCTCTTTGAGCCCTCGTAGATGCCTCCCTACCGGCTATGTCGGGCTCCCCGCAGTCCTTTCTGGTGTCCGAGGCCGTCTGCTGGTGTTCAGCTGGTTCTCTGTGGGAATGACTGCGTCCTTCCGTGCATTCCCAATGCATCTGTGGAGAGGGATGCACTCCACGTCTCTCTACTTCGCCGCCATCTTTTGCAGATATTATTCTTTGATACTACAAAACTCAATAAATGGTGATTTTGTGAAATGTATTCCCGATGCAGAATCCAAAACCTTATTGATGTTACATTAAAATCCATTGATCTGTAAAATAGATAGCTAGTGGGAACCTGCCATATAGCACAAGGAACTCAGCTCAGTGCTCTGTGAGACCCAGATCAGTGGAATGGGAGTGGGGGGTTGGAGGGAGATCCAAGAAGAAGGGGATATATGTATACATATAGTTGATTCGGTTCATTGTACAGCAGAAACTAACACAACTTTGTAAAGCAATTATACTCCAATAAAAATAAGTCCATTGGTATGTTCTGTAATTTCAATGTATTTTTTACCCATGCATAATTTTGTAGCATCAATCATTGGTCATTTGGAAAATATTAGTTCACGGAATAATAAAGATCTTCCAATTGATAATATATGTCATTACACAATATTTTAAGTTACATTCAATTAAATCACTACTATTCTCATCAGAAAAATACATTTAAGTTTTGGGAGGCTGTCAAAGTCATGATGATGAACAGAAGTTTTCAAAGTTCTAATTTTAGCCAAATCTTACATTTTATCACTGGCAAAATATGTTTACTGTTTTCCTTGAAGTGACAGGCTCCTTCCATTCATTTTTGAGAAGTAAATAGCCATAGTTGCCTAGTGAAAAATGCTGTTCCATGAAAAAGACTAGTTCAGCTCACAGCTCAAACAATCAAATTATTTTCCTGCAGACAACCACCATACTTCTACATGAAACATAATGCTTGTTTCATATTGCCCATTTTGTCATACAGCCTATTGAAAATAATTTCACTCAAGGGTCAAGATTTAATAAAATCCTTCTCTGCTTTATCAAGAATATTCTGAAGTAAAACTGATATTTAAAAAATTGTTATATTGTGCTGGTGACAAATACAAAAATTACTAAAAACTGCAATGTACAGCATTCTCACCTAGCTACATTTACAGGCCACCTAGTTGCTGAATTTACAAGCAAATTAGAGCCAGTATGCAGCACTATAACCTACTGTAAAAGTTGGCAGAATGAGTCAAGTAGAAAATCCATGGAAGAAGGTAGACTGAGAATCAAATAAAATACTTGAAAAAATATCAACACAAAGAGAAGAGAAAAATATTGAAAAAATTGCTCAAAAATTATAGATTGCAAAGTGATTTTGGAAAAGTTTGCAAATAGAGCCTGAAGAGATTCCCTAAAATAACAGCTAGTGGTAATCCAGCTATCAAGCAGGAAAGGTATTCTCATTGCTTCCAGGCTGCTGGTGCAAAGCAGTAGAAAGGAAACAAGGGATTTAGAATGGCGAGGATGCTGGCAAGAACTTGTTTACATCTCCCAGTGGAATTGAGGCTACACAGGGAATGGGATAAGACAATAAGAATGCTGGCTTCTAGAGGCAGAAGAGTAGATTAGGTAAGAGTTTTTAAAAAGATCCAATATCAAGATTTATTAACTTTCATAATGTCATTAAATAACAATATTAATGGAATGGATGAATGACGTAACATGTAGACATAGTCAGATCATAGTAGTAGTGATTATTAAGCATGAACCACTGACTCATTCACAAATAAGCACACGATTAGAATACTAGAAGAAGCAATCCACCCAAAATGAGGGGAAAATATTGTGACTGAGCCACTAGAGAAGTCAGTTAGTTGAATGTTACACTTTTGCAGAAAAGAAGCCTTACTTAAATTTAAAAGAAAAGCTATCAGTTTGGTTCCAAAGATATTTATTAAAAAAGGAAAAGTGTAGGTATGGGGGATACGAAGCAAGTAGATGGCATCAACAGGATCAATAAAGAGAAAGAACCAAATATAAATACAAAATGAAAAGGAGATTTCATATAATAGAGGAATATAAAGAGTGTAAAAATCATAGTGGGAATCAAGACATCCTCAGTGTCCTCAAACGGTGAAATCAAGGTGTGTGCAGATGCTGGTTCTATACCTAAGGACTGTGGTATATGAGGTCAGCGAGCGAGATACCCATGAGAGATTTCCTAGAAACTACCATTCTCTTAGGGAAGCCAGGTTTGTTATGAGAATAAGGATGAAGGTCGTTTTGTGGATAAATCCTGAAGGGGAAGTGTGGGTTTTAATTTATACAGGACACGAGGAAGATGTCAGCAATAAAATGAAGAAAAGGGGCATGTAAAGAAATACAAGGTCATATGTAAAATTAATGGGATAATATTGACTGGAATTGACTTAAGGGGGTTATGTTTTGGAGAATGGTTGATGCTGAAGAATGAGCATAATCATGGGTTTACCTGGATCCAAGATTTTTGAACAGATGTATGCAGAGCCCAGGAAGTGTCAGAGGTCAAGTGAAACTCATGAGTGTTCCAACTCTAATAATGGTGAGACATTTTTGGAGACCCTAGAAGTGGATAGAATTTTAGCATGAGGTGTCAAGAAGACATATGATCTTAAAGAGATCACTTTTCTGTTTGTCAGCTGAAATACACTATTTTCAAAGAAACTCACTGCCCAGAAAATTAGTCACTTAAGACTTAAGTGGTGACAAACTCATGGTAAAAAATCACTCAATTGCACTCTTAGTTCTGAGATTCCATCTCTTGGTCTTATTTATATGGTAGTTCCATGTAGCTCTGAGATGGGAATATCACTACAAAGATAGCCCTAAAATGAGGTAAAGACATTAGCAGATACAATATTTCAACTAGTGAGTATTTAGCATGAACTACTGACTCATTTACAAATGGGCACAAAAATAGAATACTAGATGAATGAATCTAAGAAGCTAAGAGAAAAATCTTGTTCACAGGTTAAAAAATAATACACTGTTTTTAATCACCTTAATACAACAGAAAATTCCATGGAATTAAAGAAATGAAATTAAATCTTTGGCCAAATTGAGAAAGTGACTCAAATTAGTAGTTTTTTATTATTACTTTGTTAATTAAAAAAAATTAAATATTTAAGTGTAAATTTCAGAAACTCAACATTAGTATCAAAGTTTTAACATTAGTGACTTCAATGCTAAATGTATATTTTGCCTTGCTTATAAAACTTTTATTGTATCATATAAACATTTGTAGATAAGTTGATCTGTTTGCCAAATAATTATATATGGTAAAACATATGCATAGCATATGCAACATCTTAGAGTATTTTCCTAAAGTGCTCCTAAGAACTTTTTATCTGTGAACTTCGTCATTGCCTATTGATACATGAATAGATTATAGTGAAGACTGAAATTTATTTCTGTTAAAAAACACCCATGGAGTTTATATATTCATCGACTGTAATGTGACATCATTTCTATGGAACATTCAATAACATTAAATTTGATGAAAAGCTTTTATAATTTGGAAGGGGTGGAATTAATGTCTCAGTACAATGCCTCTTTTTATTTGAAGCCTAGATAGTCACTGCTCAAGGAGTGGAAAACTAAGTCCTTATTACTAGGAAAATGGTTTCTATAATCACAATACGAAGTCAACATGGATTATATATTAATTATATAATCTGACAGAATAATTCAGCACTTGATTTATGTCCATAAATCAGAATACTATAAAAGGTAAAGATATACATTTTAAAAGTCAACATTTACTATTATACACTCCATTTACTCCATTGTTCTTATGCCAGTTCCATAACATGACATTTGACTCCTGGGGGGATGACATTTGGTATGAATTTAGTGTGTTGTCTGAACAGTCATAGATAATTTTAACATTTTCAGAATATACTGATTTTACTGCTTCCATAAATGATCAAAATTAAATTTCCCACAGGGATTCTTAACTACTATATTAGGATGTATAAAAATATGTTTTTTAACAAGAGAGACAGCAAAAATGAAGTTTGATTTCATTTTGATTATGACAGATGTCATAGAGACAAAAGGAAATTCTGAATTAGTCTTTGGATATTTTCATTATAATTTCATCTATCACAGTATTTGAAGTGCACACAGTGCAGGTATGTAAAGAGAGAATGAATATATATTCACTGCAAATATCTACATAGATAATCTTTCTAAAGCCTACTTTATTCCCTGCTGGCTTGACTGAGCTTCCTATTCAGCAAAATAAAACAGTAAAATGGATATACATACAATTACATTTTGGAATCAGCTGTTTATCAATCAACATGAACTTTTATTTATGAATCAACATGAACTTACTGAATGCAATGTGAATATTTCATTGTCTGGTTTTTAATCAAAGGAGTTCTCCATGATTTGGTGCAAATTCAGAAAGGGCATCCATTTGAATTTCACATTTTTCTGAAATCTTATTCTATAAAACTTAACACTCTCCAAAACAAAGTATGCTTTAAATTTGGTTTATTGTGAATTTTTCATCTTTTTCATCAGGAGTGCCTCTAATAAAGTAATGGAAATGTTGATGAATTATTGAGACAGTCTATTCAACCACTTACGATTTTCAGTATGGTTGTAAGTACTCTAGTCACCTTTGAAAATAGGGATTCCCAAGTGTTTTAGGCCTTAAGGAAATATGTGAGCTAAATCTCAAAAACTCCTGATTTTGCTCCCACTGGCTCTATTATTGCTTTTGCTTTTTTCTGGTTTTCGTGGAAGGAAATGTTCAGATGATACCACATCAATATTGCAGCCACAAGACAGATGGCACAAAAACTGGTTTAAACTAAAAACGCAATAATGATTCAGTTTATATGTAATGTATGTTAGTTATTCTTCAAATTCTATAATGAAAAGTACTTGGTGGAATAAATTAGGAGTATGGGATTAACAGGTACACACTAATATGTATAAAATAGGTAAACAACAAGGACCTACTCTATAGCACAGGGAATTATATTCAATATCTTGTAATAACCGATAATTGAAAAGAATCTGAAAAAGAATATATAACTGAGTAACTTTGCTGTATACCTCAAACTGACACATTATAAATTAAAGTATTAGATGATGGTTTTATATCTATATCTATCTACACATGTATACATATATAGTATACATATATTACATGTATTCTACATATACATATATAAAGTTTATTAACTACTCTGTACAAATGTGAATGCTAATAAATAGTTATAACAGGACCAAATGTTACTAGTATTTACATCACATCTATCTCTTCTTCCCCAAAAAAGATAGAAAACAAATATATTCTACTGTTAACAAGATTTGACGTCTACTCAACTATTCCCTATTCCTTAGTAGAGTTTTTCAGCTCTGCTTACATGATTCATGTTTTCTAAGTGTGAACGTATTTTATTACAACTTCTTAACATTAGTTTATATTTAAACGCATTTTAAAATTACCTGATAAGGAAAACTGTTCAGCAGAAACAATATTTATTTTTATTGCATTCTTTCTAACTCAAAATGATATAAAGTTAAAATGTGTTTTCCTTCCTTTTTATTTTGGCTTATTTTCTCTTAAAAAAATCACAAGGGTATTATTCACATATTTGCAGTTTATTTTCTGATATAAAATTCAGATATGCACCTGGAAGGTTTATGTAACTCTCTTTTCCATCTGGACCATTAAAATTTACTCTGAACCTGGCATGTGTTTATAAACTTCTTTTCTCTGGTATGATGTTTTAAAAATTAATAAATTAGATGTAAAAATGGAAACATAATGGGAACTTAGGGTTAGGAAGCATAAGGAACTAGAACAAAGGGCAGTTTTAAAATTAGAGTGGAAATTTTTAAACAAGATGCTAAAATGGATAGGAGCTGGCAAAATTGCAATGTTTGAACAGAGAGGTAAAATGGTAATAATTCTAGGGAAAGACTATATTAGTAACTTATTACCACCTCTCTGCAATGCAAAAATTAAAAGACTGAATATGCAAAGCTCAGAAGGCACAAGGTAAAACGTAGTCTTGCTATCATAGTTCCTGAAATTACAATCACGGCATGGCTGATACTAACAGATTAGTAATATTGTTGTTGCAGAAGATATGTGGCCTCCTGGCTTTGAAATACTACCTATATGCTTCATTCCAGAACTCTTGTCCAAATTCTGATTTTGTATTGCCAAATGACTTCTCTACATCCTCACATGGATGTCTATTAGACAAATCAAACAGTATTTCCAAATGTAAACTCTTCCCTCCACATTTGCCATCAAAGTTAATGGCAATTCCATTTTTTCCAACAGCTCTGGACAGAAAACTTAATGTCATCCTTAACACCTTTATTTCTCTCTTACACCTTATATCAGATAATCAGGAAATCCACTGACTTCACCTGAACATATATCTAGATTCCTTCCCCTTCTTTCCACCTTCACAACTACCATCTCGCTCAGCCACCACCACTTCTCACTTAAAATACAAAAATAGCATCCTAAAGTTCCTCCTGGTGCTACACTCTCCCCTATTTTTTAACAGAAAATCATTTAAAAATATGCCACTTCAGTCCCCATTTCACTTAAATAAAATTCAAAATATTTGTGATGTCACATGATATCACCCCCTCGCCAGTTTCACAATATATCTACCCTTCACATTCTCTATTGCATCCACATTGCCTCTGAGTATACCAGGTGTAATGCTACATTTGCAACTTTACTTTAGCTCTGTCTTCTGTCTGCAACACTACCGCCTCAGATACCATAGAAGTCCCTTACTTTTCTCAAGGAGTTTCCCAACAGTCAGCTTCTCAATAAGTTCTATTCTTACCACCATATTTAATGCTGTATTCTGCAATATCTCACTCCACAAACTTGTGAGCCTTCTTCCCTCTCTACTGTTTATTTTCTTCCACAACACTTATCACCTTACAACATGGCAGACTATTACCTTTATTGCATGTTATCTGCCTCTCATCATTGAACTACAAGCTTCAGAAAGGCAAAAATTTTTGTTTGATTTGGTCACTGATATATCTCAAATGACTAAAAGAGTATCTGGTACTTACTGTGTATTCAATAAATATTTGTTTTCAAAGTTTAGAAATATATACTTTATAATGATAACAACACACATTCAGAGAGCAAGGATAAACTCAGTATAAAAATATCTCTATGGATCTATGTACTATAAAACTTAAGACAGTAAACAGATGCTTCATTATCTGTTGTATAATACACTAGACTATTCAACAAATAGACTAAGTCTACAGCTTAGTAACATTAACAAAAATTATCAGACAAGAAAAAGTATTAAATAAAATAGTGTGGTAACAGAATTACTACAAAATTTTTTGATTTCCAGGAGTATTTCACACAATTTTTCATAGTCAAGGCTCAAAATTGTGTTCAGTAGACTCACTGCAACAATATCACCTCAAATGCTTGTTTACAAGGTAAGTTTCTTTGGCTCTACCTCAAATTTATAGCATCAGAATTTGGGGGACTGGGGTGCATATCACCTGGGAATGTGAATTTTTCCCATTTTTTCTAGATATTTTGGAAACGTGTTTAATACAATTTTTTATTTAATTGAGAGTAATGACACAAAATCTAAATGCATCTGTCTTCCCTACTCACATTTTAATTAACTTAATACATGATACAATTTATTTGAGATATACTCATTAGATATACAGAAGTTGTTTCTAACTTCCCTTGCTGAACCAATTATATCCTCTTGGCTCTTCTCCCATATCCTCTGATATTTTACCTTCAGAATACAAACGGGATAAAATCCCACCAGTTCTAAACCTCCATGGTCTCTGAACTTTTACAAAGGACTAAACTGTTAAATCATACTCTCATGTATTAGCTATCTTATGCAGTGTCAAGCTTTGCTATAATTTCAAGGATACAGGAAATTAAGAGCCACAGGTGGAGCAGGAAGTAGTCCAGGATTCTTAATACATCTTCCCAGGATCTGCTTCTCTTTATCAGATGAAGTTTTTACGTGATGAGGGTAGTTTACTGTATTTATATGGAAGGAACTAGCTCAGGTATGAAAATCTACATTTAATATTTACATAGTTATGTAGTTTATTTGATGTTTTCCTGGGAGATAATCTCCCATAAATCTAAAATTTCATGTTTGTTTAACACAAGAAATCAGTCCATGGGCATCATGCTAAAAACATTCTTAATTTTAATTTTCCCAATAACAAAAACAATTTATTTTCCAAGTAATTGTTTATGAGAATGTTTATAAGAATGTTAGACTGGGTCACTTGCCCTCTTTCCTCCCAGAAGTACACCCTCTCCTCATCATAGAAGAAAAGAATTTTTCAGGCCAGTGGCTTTCTTCTTTCCTTTTAGTTTTATCTCATAATTTTCTTATATTATTTATATAATATCTTGATCTTTTTTCTTTCTGTTGATTGAATTCCTATTTTTTAAGAAAAAAGTAACACTATTCATTTTTGCAAAAAAGTAAGGATTTGCAGCTATATTATATGATATTCTGTCAAAGAAAACAAAGAGATTTTTTTTCTTGGAATTTACACCAAGAAATAACAAAATTCAAGGGAAAAAAATGTTTTTTACCTTAGGGACACTCTTGAGCTTCTAATAGTTTGTGTTTCCATTCTTGGTAAGTTTTCCATATCTAATAGAGTATTCTTTGCAATATCCCCAAGTTGGCTTTATTTTACCTTCTAACTTTTTCTAGATTTTCCCATATCCTAATATAATTAATTTTTTAAATTTATTTTTCTCACCCATTCTAGGTCACCAAGAACTAAGAATAGTCCTTGACCAAGAGCTGGCAAGAAAACAGTGACCAAACTATAGTCAAGAGGAAATGAATTCCACCAGCAACTAAACATGGAAAAGGACTTCGAGTTTCAGAGGATATCACAGTCCTGGCTCACACCCTGATTTCGGCCTGGCAAGGCCCTAAGCAGAGGAATCAGCCAAACTACACCTAGATTCCTAACCCTAAATTCGTGTTCTTAAATCAAGTTTGTGGAATTTGCTACACTGAGATAGAAAACTAATATAGATTTTGGTACCTGGAAGTGGGGTGGTGCTCTAACAAACACTTAGAAAATGTGGTGGTAGCTTTGGATCTGGCAAAGATGAAGGCTGGAATAATTTTGAGAAGCATGATAGAGGAAGCTTATATTGCCTCTTACAGACTGTTAAAAATGCCGCTGGTAAGACTTCTGAAGGGAGTGAAGAACATGCTTTTGGTAATTGGAGAAGGGGAGATCCTTGTTACACAATGGCAATAAGCTTAGTGAAACTGCATCCTGCAATTATGTGCAAAGCAGAACTTATAAATAACAAATTTGATATATAGTTTCAGAAATTCTTGAGTAAGAAGTTTAAGGTGCTTGTCTGATTTCCTATTGCTGCATATAATAAAATGTGAGAGGAGAGAGATAAATTGAGAAAAGAACAGTATAACAACAACAACAACAACAACAACACACCAGGACTGGATGATTTTGAAAATGTGCAGTGCCTCCAAGTGGCAAAATATTCCAGAAGTCAGAAACGGCTACTGAAAGTGTGGCATACAGAAGTGACTAAGTATGTGATTATATAACATTTTGTTAAAAATCCAGAAAGATTAAAGGTCTGATATTCAGTATACAATGGGCTCTTTCCAGGAGTGAAGGATGTGTCTTACAGACCTCAACCAAACCAGAGGATCTCTAAAGGTTAAGGGTGTGATCCTTAGCCATCTCAACAGGAAGCCATCGTAGAGAAGGAATTAACTCTAAAAGATCTGTGGACCTGACTTTTACCAAATGGGGTAAATACCTGACAAATCCATGGAAGACTCCCAAAATGCTTGAGAAAAATTTTTCAGCAGAGACACTCCCAACTTGGACTAAAAGAGACAGAGTAAGTACGAAGTGAAAGGAGGCTGTCAGACCATCAAAATTCTATTGGCAGGGAGCAAGTTGATAAAACAACTCAGCTGCAAAGATACAGTAACTTTTTTGGTAAAATAGGATGACTCAGATAGGAGAAGCTAGAACCAAGAAGACAGAGCTGAGAGCAAAGGAAAATTATTCCTAGGCCTTAATACCTAATGAAGAGAGTCTCAACATTTGCCTGGCTGGATTTCAGAACTATTTTGGACCAATGACATTTTGTGCTTCTATTCCCCCCGCTCCCTTTATTGATCAATGCCTGTTGTATCATTCTACACTTTTCCTACCTTTGTACATTGGGAGTCCTGGAGGCAGATAACTCAACTCTTTAGTTTCAGAGTCCTACAAATGGCTAGGGATTATGTCCCAGGAGTTAATCATAATAGATTACACTCAGGAGACTCATCATAACCTGACTTAGATGATTTACATGAGATTTTAGACTTTGAGTCAATGCTATAATGCAACTAAACTCTTGGGTCCTTGGGAGGGAGTCACTGTATGTTACATGTGGGAGGAATATGAATTTTTTAAGGCCAGAAGGAAGACTGTGGTAGGAGCATGTTTCCCTTAAGAGCTTATTAACTATGTTATACAAAAATTCATAACTCATTATTTTCTTTAGCAAATTCTGAGAATGGTGTGTTAAAATCTCCAATGACATATTATTTTTCTCCCTGCAGTTTTGTCAATAAACATTTAAGGCTATGCTGTTAGGTGTACATATTTTGAAAATCACAATAATACTTTTAAAATTTATGAATCATTTTACCAATATTCTTCAAATTCCTTAGGCTATTTAGCCTTAAATACTTTTAGACATTTATTAAAATTGCTACTCTGGCTATCCTCTGGCTCAATTTTTTTTTTTTTTTTTTTGCCTCTCCAGGTAGCATGAGGAATCTTAGTTCCCCAATCAGGCATCTAACCTGTGTCCCCTGCCTTGGAAGCATGGTATATTAACTACTGGACTGCCAGGGTAGCCCTGGTTCAATTTTTATACTCTTTATTTACCATCCTTGAAATTTTCTACATAATCATGTCATTTTCTATATGTCTGTCATATAATACATATTATTACATGTTTAAAATTGAATCTGATAATTTGAATTTGATCAATAATGCAACATTTACACATTTCTAATTAACATTATATTAAGTTTTAATTTTATTATCTATTTTCTGTCTACCATTACAGTGCTCACCAGAGAATCTTTTCAGTATCAACCAAATGTTCAAACTCACGGGACTAAAAAGGTCACATTTGGCATCAGAGTTACTTAAAAGTATATACGGTAAGAGAAAACCGCTTGTCATCAGGAAAGTATCAGCTTTCTTCCACATTAGGAATGGTGTTTGTGCTATCCAGGAGATATTCTCTGAGCCTTCAAATCAGTTCAGGTGTGAGGAGACCAGAATCACATCAGTGGTAATGGATTCATTTAGTTTGGAAATCTCAAGTCACACATGAGCTAGTATCTCTTGTAACAAGTCCAGAAGAATAGCTCTTAGAAAGGCATGAGCTCCATCATCAGGAAAACACAAAGTTCAGGCTACCTCTTGATATTTATTGTTCCTCCAAGTTCCGTTTCAATTTACTAATTAGTAACTTTTACTGTAAGTAATACTGCCGAGTTGACATTCCAATTTTAACAGGTTTACAGGTGGAAAAGCTAGAAAGTTGAGTCAAATTCTCATGAAGAATAGAAAAATGTTTTCTTAATACCTAACCAAAATTACATTTTTCTTTTGATTATCAATTATATGTATCAAAATATTTATATAATATTTACTGGTTTGAAAAATTCCATTATTATTTTATTATTCTGATTACTCCTAACATAACCCATTTTAGGTTATTTTTACTTATTCATTTCTTAAGTTTAGTTTATATTTCATCCAAAAACTATAGACATATCATCTATTATTTTTCTCTGCCCATTCTCTAGCATTATTTTACTTTAAGGTTTTAGTTAGGAATGCTGTAAATATTTTCTTTCTTAGTGTCATTGCTTATCATGCCATCAGTAAACTTGGTTTAGAATTATTCATCCATCCTCCCCACAATTCTAGTGTTCTTCATGATTTCTTTCTCCTTTTACCAGAATACTTTCTCCAAGAATTCTTTCAAAGAGAGCCTTCATGTGATAAACATTGTGAGGTTTTGTATGCTAAGGAATACTTTTATTTCTTCTGTTCATTTAATTAGAAGTTAACTTGGATATAAACATGATTAATCATATGTTTTCTTGAACGTAAGTGTGGTAGTCAGAATTATAATGTTATCTCCAAGATTCCTGCCTCTAGGAGTATATAGTCTATATAATTCCTGAATTCAGCAGGACCTGTGAATGTGATGTGATGTCATTCCTGTGATTAGATTATGTTATAGGGCAAAAGTGAAGATGTGAGTAGGTCCCTAGCCAACTGACTTCAGACTAATCAAATGTGAATTATCTTGAGTGGTCTTGAACTAATCAAGTGAGCAATTTCACAGAGAACCAATTGGTTAGAGATCTTCTTGTTGACCTCAAAGAAATTAACTACCATCTTATGAGAAGGGGCCAAATGGCAAAGACTTGAGGGTGCCATTAGAAGAGCTACAAGCAATCTCTGACCAACAGCTAGAAAGAAAATGGAGAACTCAGTTTTGCAACTGCATAGAAGTGAATTCTGTCAACAATCTGAATGAGCTTCAAATAGAAATCTGAGCTCCAGATGAGAACACAGTCTAAATAAAAGCTTAAACTTTGTAAGATCCTGAACAGAAGACCCAACAACTTACCCTTGCCCAGACTCCTGACCCTTGGAAATTGCGTGATCATGAATTTGTGTGATTATTTAAGGCAGTAGACATTAGAGATTGAATGGTACCCCCACAAAAGATGAGCTGAAGTCCCAACCCGTGGAATCTTATACTTGGGAATGTGACCTTATTTGTAAATAGGATATTTGCAGATGTAATCAAGTGAAGATAATGTCATTATGGCTGATGTCCTTATAAGAGAGAAATGCGGACCCAGAGAGAGGAAAAGAACGCCATGTGAAGAAACAGACAAAACACCATGTTCCCTGCAAACTAAGGAACACCAAGGATTGCCAGTTAAGCACCAGAAGCTAAGAAGCAAGGAAAGACTCTCGTCTGCAAGTTTCAGAAAGCATGGCCCTGCCAACACCTAGAGTTCAGACTTCTAGCCTTTAAGACTATGAGACAACACATTTACATGTTTTAAGCAACCCAATTTGCAGTACTTTGTTACAGCAGTTCTAGAAAATTATTACAGTAAGTTTGTGGTAATTTGTTACACCACAATAAGAAACAAATACACCAGGTTCTGTGAACCAGTCTGATGTCAATTTAATTCTTTCATTATTTTTCTGAAATTTTAGAATATCTCTTTTATTATTTTTAATTTCAAAATATTTTTTCCATTTTTAACTTATGTTTGATAACAATTATTTTCAACCTAAAGTACTACATCTGTCTTTAATTCTTGACAATTCTTGCTCATTATTTATGTAAAATCTTCTGTATTACATTCATTTTTTTAATTCTTTCTGAAACATATACTTTTATCTCCTAGATATTATATATTTCATATGATGTATTTTTAACTATGTGTATGTATGTATACACTTTATATCATGACAATAATATTAATAGTAAAGCACCCATATATCTCATACCCAGCTTAGGATTTAGAATATTAACAATAGTTTTAGAATTTCCTGTGTCCCTCTCCATACTATTTCTTTGATAGAATTTCCAATGCTGCTTATTTGAGAGGACGACAACTCTTTGCTAAGTGAGTCATCTTGTCAGAAATTGAAAGTCCCATATTTAATTTCACAGCTTAATTTAAGCAGTCTATTTCCTCATTCAAAATTAAAACTCCTAGTTAACTTTTGGCTACTTTAGATTCTAATTAATAAGGCTTCCTTCTAATTTGGGAATGTTTGGATGGTTGGATTTTTTTTTAAATGCAGGTAAATTCTCTGTCTCTCTCTCTCTCTTTTCTGCTTAAAGTCTTTTTATGTGATAGTCTGAGATTACCTTAAATGGTTCCGTTTCCCTTGTTGGCTCATATGATAACCTCAGCATTCCATTTTAATGTAATATTTTCCTCATTTTGATTGCCAATCACTGCAAATTTTTGGCAAGGGCTGAATTCAAGCAATAGGTGGGTTTTATTTACCTTGTATGGGAGGTTTAAAAATTATGTTTGAATACTTTAAGTGGACATAAAACTGTTGGAGGTCACTAATAAGACGCGACTGCCCATTTGACCTGGACCTGCGCAATCAGAGGCTCCTCACGCCCACTCCTGCCCTTGGAATGTGTGTTCCATTTGCTTTTCCTGAGCTAGAAGCTGCCCCAGGACACAGCCTTGAGATGGTAATATGGTGTTGAGACCAACCTGACTGTGTACGTGACTGAACCCAGTTAAGGCCTCTGTATAAATTTTTAAGATTTGGCAAGCAAGTGCAGAAATCTACACATCTTGTAGCCACCCAAGACAAGCCTGGTAAGTAAGTTTCCTTGCTTACTAAACCTGCCACTGAGAGGAGATCAAGATGGCAGAGTAGGACTCGCACTCGCCTCCACGCATGAACATACCAAAAATACATCTACATGTGGAGCAATTCTCACTGAAAACAACTGGAGACTGGGAGAAAAGCTCTTATACAAGCAAAGCTATATGAAAGATCCACACAGAGTAAGGTAGGAAGGGAAGAGAAGCAATCATGTTGGGACCTGCACCATTAGGAGGGAACACAGAAGAGAAAAGGGATTAGTTGGGCTCAGAGATCCTCCCTAGGGAGTGTGCTGTTCAAACCACATATTGGGCAACCGAGCCTTGGGGTCCAACACTGGATAGACAAGTCCCTTTAGGTGGTTTGAAAAACAGTGGGACTAACAGCCAGACTGTAAGAAATCTATATTCCACACATGAAGTGTGTGTACACGCTTGCTTACTCCCAAAAAAAGGTGGAGGAAGGATACTGAGACTGCTCAGAACTTAATCAGTTTCCCATGACCACACCAATGAATGTCCCAGCCCACAATGGGTGCCCATCCCAGCTCCTCATGCTACACAGCACACTCCACACTTGAGTGAAGGCTGCGATGCTGAGGAGAGTGCACAGTCATGGAGGAGTGAGACAGCTCAGAACTGGTGCAACATCCTCATAGGCTGATGTAGGCCATTACTGGTGTTCATGGGGATAGAATATCAGGAGCAGTCCATAACACTGGTGTACTGGGACCACACCAGCAGGAGGCCCAACCCACACAAGGAGCCTGAGCAGTCTGGACCTCTAGTACCCAGACTGCAACAGCGCATGCCTTGGCCTGCACCAGGTGCCCACTCCAGCCCATCTTGCTACTCTGCTGCTACCCTTTGGGGAGAAGGTGCCAATGCTGAGAGGGAATGGAACCAGCTCAGACCTGACTCTGTGGGCTGCAGAAACTTGGGACCCAAATCTGCCCCTGATAGGGTGGTATTGGACAATGAGCAGAGGAGGAGCTCTGGCTCATACCTGGCTCTGACTCTAGTCACTCCATCTCTAGCCCCAACTACTACCAAGGTGATGGCTACCAGCATATCCTGGAGAAAGACATGACTCATGCTTACTTCAGAACGTGCGCTCCCACCAAAGCACACGGCTGATGCACATTCTATAGAAATGCTCTCACACAAGGAGACCCCTTCAAAACCAGGATATGTAACTGTTTCACCTAATTTCATAGAGACAGAGAAAGTTAAGCAAAATAAGAAGACAGAATAATTTGTTTCTAATGAAAGAACAAGAGTTATTTCATTAGAAACAAGCCCTGAAAAAATAACTAATGAGACAGACGTAAATAATTTAACAGATAAAGAGATTCAAAGCACTAGTAATAAGAATGCTAACTGAACTAGGGAAAAGAATAGATAAACACAGTGAGAATTTTAACAAGGAACTAGAAAATATGAAAGAGAATCAGTTAGAACTGAAGAATACAATAACTGAAATGAAAAACACACTAAGAAAATTAATAATAGACCAGGTGATAAAGAAGAACACATGAAGTGATCTGAAAGACAGAATAATGGAAATCACCCAATTGGAACAACAAAAAGGAAAACAAATTTTTTAAAAAGAGAACAGTTTAAGGGACTTCTAGGACAACATCATGCAAACTAATATTAGCATTATAGGGGTCCCAGAAAGAAAAGAGGGAGAGAAGGGGGTTAAAAATGTATTTGATTAAATTATGGCTGAAAATTTCCTGAACCAAAAAAAAAAAAGTAAAAAGTAAAAATGCATAGGGAAGGAAAAATTTCATTAATAAAGGCAAATATAGAGTAAAAGCTGAGGATCAATGACTTAAGCTAGTATGAAGATTAAAAGACAAACAATTGAAAAATCAACTATAATAATCAGTGAAGGAATAAATATGAAGATGTAAAATATGATATCAAATACAAAATATGGAGGTGAAGAGTAAAAACTGTAGAAGTTATGGAATCTGTTTAAACTTAAATGACTACCAGTTTAAAACAAGTAGATACAGTTATACATTAAAATATATGAACCCCGTGGTAACCACAAATCAAAAATCTACAATAGATACACAAAAACTAGAGAGAAAGGAACACAAGCATTCACTAGAGAAAAATCATCAAACCACAAGGGAAGAAATTAAAAGAAAAAAAGCCAGAGAAGAACTATTAAAAAACAAAACAAACAAACAAAAACAGAAAACAAGTAACAAAATGGCATTAAGTACATACCTATCAATAACCATTTTAAATGTCAATGAACTAAATGCACCTATTAAGAGATAGAGAGTGGCTATTTGGATAAAAAACAAGACCCATCCATACACTGCTTACAAAAGACTCCCTTCAGAGCAAAAGACACACATTGACTAAAAGTGAGAGGATGGGAAAAGATATTTCATGTAAATGGAAATGACAAGAAAGCTGGGGCAGCAATACTTTTATTAGACAAAATAGACTTTAGAACAAAGTCTATAACAAAAGACAAATAAGGGCATTATATTGTGAAAAGGGAATCAATACAAGAAGAGGATATAACATTCATTAACATATATTCACCTAATATAGCGCCACCTAGATAAATAAAGTAAATATTCACAGACATAAAGGGAGAAGTTGACAATAATGCAATAGCAGTAGAGAACTTTAACACCCCACTTACCTCAAGGGACAATAACCCAGACAGAAAATCAACAAACAATCATAGTCTTGAGTGACACATTAGACTAGTTGGACTTAATAGATATCTACAGGATGTTCCATCCAAAAACAGCATAATACATATTTTTTTCAAGTGCACATGGAACATTCTTCAGGATAGGTCACATTCTAGGTCATAAAACAAGTCTCAACAAATTTAACAGGACCAAAATTACATCAAGCCTTTTTTCTGATCACAGCAGTATGAAACTAGAAATCAATTATGGAAAGAAAAAGGGAAAAACACAAACGTGGAGACTAAACAACATGCTGCTAAAAAACCAATGGGTCAATGAAAAAATCAAAGCAGAAATCAGAAAATACTGTGAGACAAATGAAAATAAAAACATAACTTGCCAATATCTATGAAATATGTCAAAAGAAGCTCTAAGAGGAAAGTTTATAGCAATACAGGCCTACTTCAAGAAAGGAGAAAATTTCAAATAAATGACCTAACCACTACCTAAATAATTAGTAAAAGAAGAACAAACAAAGCCCAAGATCAGCAGAAAGAAGACAACAATAAAGACCAGAATGGAAATAAACAAAATAGAGACCAAAAAACAATAGAAAAAAATCAGCAAAACCAAGAGCTTGTTTTTTGCAAAAGACAAACAAAACTGACGAGCCTTTAGTCAAGCTAACCAAGAAAAAAAGAAAAAGAAAAAGGAAGCAAATAAACAAAATAAGCAATGAAACAAGAAAAATTACAAAAAGTCACAGATACACAAAAAAAAATCATGAGAGAATGCTATGAACATTTATATGCCAACAAATTAGATAACCTAGGAGAAATGGAAATTTTTCTAGAAACATAAAATCTTACAAGATTGAATCAAGAGGAAACAGACAAGTTTGTAATGCATGCCCCATTATTGAACTGTATGAGAAGTTTGGTATAGGAGAGTAGAGAGTGGAATATATATCTAGGATAACAATTGCTAGGATACAGGGTATCAGTAAAATTAATTAGACTGAGATGTGCCAGATTGTTCACCTGAATGGCTGCCACATTCTGCATTCTCAAAGGTGAAGGATTATTTTACATATTTCTACATCTAAGAACACTTAGTTAATTTCTATCTAAATGCCCTTGTCTCCTGCACCTGACTCTTCTGAATGAAAGGTCTGTGTGTCAGTGGGAAATAAATGAACAAAAGATAAAGTTATAATTACTTTAATGGTGCATACAGGTTCCATGCATATATAGGGAGAACAACATGTTTCCGTTAGGGAGAGGATACCTTAGACCCTGGGATGAATGAGGGGTGGAAGCATGAATGATCTTTGGTCACTGATGATCTTTAAGCACTGCTCCTGCAGCCTTTTTCATGAAGGGAAATACTCTGGTAGGGCTCTCCCAATCTGCATTCCCAAACTTGCAAGCACCATAAATTTAATCAACTGCTTGGTCTGTAATGCCCCTCCAGATAATTCTGGCCATAGCTTGTTTGCCATTCCCTTTAACCTTACTGAAAGGGTTATCAAAAATTCAGGAAATATCTCCAGCTTCTGTACCTCTTGGGCAAAACAAATACAGACCGTCACTCTCCATTATTCCACAGGTATGGAAAGAAGGCCACCTAGCTGGTGGTGTGGACAAACAGGACACATTAGATTTACTGTTTTTAGGCAGCAAACAAAAACAAGGATGAGACTCAATTATTTAAACTGAATTGGGAGACCCTAAGATGTAACAGCCTGTTGCAAGGCCACATTAGAGACGCTTTCCAACTGTGCCCCCTGTCTGATATAAGCCCCACTGGAGGGGGAAGGCGCAATAATTGTAAACACCACTTTCTTTCCAGGAGTACATATGTGCTCCCAGAATGGTACATTTTATGTGGAAGCCAGGCATAAACTGTCCTGTCTTTTGAAACACAGTGTCTTTTACCTCAGGGGTGCTTGTAAGCAACTTACAAGCAGATTATGTAGCTCTCAGATGACTGAGGAAATTTCTACAAAATGAGCCTGTCTTTATTTATGTGCATGCTGCAGGCAATCTTCTCTGCAATAGGAGTTGTTCAATTAAGAAAGTGAACACAAAATTTGCCCCTGATTTTAGCTGAAGCAATCAATGACACAATCTTGGCCACAGAAGTTATTCAGGTCAGCTTTCACTGCTGAGGCAATGTACATAGAGATTATATTGGGTGGGCCAAAAAGTGCCTTCACTTATTTAGGCAAAAATAAAAGACACATTTTTCATTTTCACCAAGAACTTCATTGAATAACATAGTCACCGTTCTGTTCCACTACCTTCTGCCATTTTTCAGGCAACTTCATAATTCCATCTTCCCAAAACTTTTTATCTTTTTGAGCAAAGAACTGTTCCAGATACCTTTTACAGTCTTCCAGGGAATTGAATTTTTTTCCATTAAGAGAATTTCATAAAGACTGAAATAAATGGAAATCCAAAGGTGCAATGCCTGGTGAATACAGTGGATAAATCAGAACTTCCCAACCAACCTGTAATAATTTTTGCCTGGTCATCAAAGAAACATGCTGTCTTGCATTATCCTGATGGAAGATTACGTGTTTTCTGTTGACTAAGTCTGGACACTTTTCATCGAGTGCTGCTTTCAGTTGGTCTAATTGGGAGCAGTACTTGTTGGAATTAATCATTTGGTTTTCTGGAAGGAGTTCATCATAGAGGACTCCCTTCCAACCCCACCATGTACACAACATCACCTTCTTTGGATGAAGACCAGCCTTTGGTGTGGTTGGTGGTGGTTCATTTCACTTGCCCCACGATCTCTTCTGTTCCACACTGTTGTACAAGTATCTACTTTTCATCTCCTGTCACAATTTGTTTTGAAAGCAGATCATTTTCATTACATTTCAGTAGAGAATCACATGAGGAAATATGGTCAAGAAGGTTTCTTTCTGCTTAACTTACGTGGAAACCAAACATCAAAGTGATTCACATAACCAAGCTGGCACAAATATTTTGAGTTTGTTGGCTGTCTCCCGCGTGGTATAATGTTGATCGTTCTCAATTAATGTCTCAATTTGATCGCTATCAACTTCAACCATGGAGCATTGTCCACTGAGAATCCCCAACATGACACTTTGCAAACCACTTTTGACATATTTGATCAGGCACAGCACCTTCTTCATACACTGCACAAATCTTTTTGTGCATTTCAGTTGCATTTTTACCTTTCTTGAAATAATAAAGCATAAATGCAGAAAATGTTACTTTTTTCTTCCATCTTCAATATTAAAATGGCTACACAAAAATTCACCAATTTTGATAAGTCATTTTTAAATGTATGCTATGACATGGCAGCTGTCATATACAATGTAACAAAGTTGTTTTGAATGAAGTTAAAGACAACTAAGTGCTACTAGAGCCAGCCTATGGAAAAAAACAAATGAACCTTTTCACCCACCTAATAGTATTACTCAGATGTCCTCTTCGTGGGCCAAGTTAAACCCTGTACAATGACTAACAGATCTTGCTCTAACTAGATTAATGTCTTAGGCTAAATGAAAAGAATAATACAGAAACTTAAAAAGATAATCACCTGGCTCTCTAAATTAGACCCTGATAGTGTACAGCATTTGTTCAATAAGTTGATAGTGAGACTCTGCAGGGCAAGGTTGAAGTCAATATTGCAGGTTGACTCTCTTGCTTGTTCTAGTCTTGTTGATAATGGCCTTTATTATATACTGCATGAAACAAATTAAATAAATTTGGTCCCAATTCTTGTCAATCAGATTAATCGGAGTAATTGACATACACATGAAAGATTCACCAGAGGCTAAAACAGTATAGTAATGAGAGGTGGATATTACTGAAAGACATTTCTCCAAAGGTCTCTTGCATTTCTGCAGAGACAGTGACAACTTCAAAGTACCCTTTTGAGGATGTTCGTATAAGCAAACAATTTTGGAAGATGGAGATAATAGCTCCCATTGGAATAAAGGACAGACTTGTCTCTTGCTCAGTATAATAAAGATAATGTCTTTTACCGGGGCAAAGTTTGGGCAGGATAGCTTGCAGAACCTGATAATGAACTTGGGTTTCCTAAGCTCAGGGTTACTCAGTTGTAACACAAACCCACTGTGTATTCAGCATCCACTTTTGTCCTCTTCCACTTCACTTGGGAGACTGGGGCCAAAGTAAACTAACACAAACATAAAATTCATATTGCCTTCTGTGCTGTAAGTAATAAATCGTCATCTCTGACAAAGGAGTCTCAAGCTATAGTCCATGAAGCCAAATTGTTAACTTACAAGCAGGGTAAAACTTCAACCCCTTCATAGTACATGACATTACTATTTGTTTAACATGTCCATAAAGAAATATTGCTCTTACATCTATTCTTTCTCCCCATACTACAAGATCTAATTCATTTTTTTAAAGTATAACTTGCATTGCCAAACACAAGCGTGCATTGTGCCTCATAATATCTAATGTAATATAAAGTATGCAACTCCTTGTATCAATATGGCTTTATTCTATTGAAAAGATATAATAATCACATGGAACATTACAAAAGTTTTAACAAAGGAAAGTAAACGCTGGTGTTTGTGTTTTGCAGTTATATCTTGTATAATTGTTCAATTTGATTCATTTCAAATTGAATTTTGTTAATTTAACCAAATTTGTGAATTTTATTAACTTAACCAAATATTTTAGGAATAAGTTGTAAAAGCTATTGAAAGAATTTTGTAGGAATATTAGAAAAAAGTACAATGTGAACTCAGAATCTAAAAGTTTTACATTCTACAGCATTATCTCTAGAAATTCAACACACTCAGTATCATTTCAAATACCACATTTTTTTCTAATCAATACACAGTGATACCTGAGAAAGAAGCACCCTTTTTATATGTTCATATACATATATTTATTCAATGAATATTAAACTAACACAGCATGGTTAATTTAGAACCGTGCAAACAAATGTCCTGTTCAAAGAATGATGATGGCACATTTATGAAAAAAGAAAAATACACCTTACTTGTTTTTTATTCCTTATGCTCCTCCTTATGTTATTTTATGAATTGTCTGAAATTATGTTGACTAATATAGTTGTCATATTACTTTGCTTGGTAGATACTTTAATAGATGGAATAGATACAAACTAGTCTTCTTAAATAAATCACGAACAATTTTTGTAGTTTGAATTAAAAACTATTTTATAAACATCATCACATCATGAGGTAAATACATAAACATCCAAACATCAGAATATGAATTTGGAATAATTTTTAACTGTCCCAAAATACAATGATGTCAAGGAAATCAGGATCGCCTTTTTCTATTACTCCAAGTTGATGATTAGCGAGCAGTTACATATAAGCATGAAAACTCTGCATATATTTATTCTATTGATTTTCCACATCCATGTTTCTTTTCAATCCATTTTATCTTGTCAAACATAAAGTTTAGACCAACCAAAATGCTGAAAAACTAAGTTTATGCTACTAATGTAGAAAATCATGTAAGAGAACTGTAGACCTTCATATCTGACAAACAAATGCAATAATTGCTCTTTTCTTCTAAGGTAATACCTATTGAGCCTCTGAGATAATTTGATCAATTAACATATATTTGAGAATTATACTCATGCTTACTAGAACCATGATTGGTAAATGATAAACTTCTGTAATCCTTTCCAAGAAAGGAAATATACATATATAAAGTTATTTTTATAAATGAGTCACCACATTTTAGACAAACATATTAATGAGGAAAAAATAAGAGAGATCAACTCTAAAAGACAGTACAGCGTACATAGCTTTGGGCTTCAAAGAAAAGAATTTCTTTCATATCAAATAAATTATAAAAATATGCTAGTCTTTACATTCATAGTTTATATTCATAGGTAGCTTCTATTACTATCAAAAATGACTGTAAATAAACAATGTAATAGTTCTGAACTTCGATTTGAAAATAGTTCATTGTAAATAAATGCCATGCAAGAATTAAGGAAGTGTCTTTATCATTTATTTTGTTCTACTATGTTCACATCAAGTTTGAAAAAGAAGGGGGAAAACCAGTATGAGAAAAAAAGTGGTTTAAAAGTGATCCCACATTAAACTCTATGAAAATTATTCATTGTGGATTAAAAAGAAAAACAACTCTGTCTCATGACAAACATCAAACTGTTTTAAGAATGATGGATGAATACAAAGATATTTCTAGTGTACAAAAAATAAATGAAAACAAAGATAAAGGGAATATTTCCTGACTCTAAAACAGTCTACATTGGTAACTATGGATTCAATTATAATTTGATTTTTCTTGTTGTTTGTGCTCATGTATAAGGTAATGACAGTCTTGTGAGAAGCAATTTCAAATACTGAATAAGACTATTAATTAATATAAGTGTTACATTTAGACATCCATGACTTCTTTTTTATATTCTGTACAATACTCACCACACCTATAGTAGACACATAGCCCTAATTCCTGGTTTCATCCAATCTTAGGACTGGTTGCTCTATTTTCAGTAAAATAATTATGGATATGTTAACCCTTAGACTATATATTTTTACTATATATTTAGACTATATATTTACTTTTTCTTGCTCCAAGAGCCCACCATCATTCAACACTTTAACAAAATTTTTTAAATTATATGCACATATGTATATTTTTTATATATATACATACATACACACACATATGGCACATACAACAAGCCAGATGCTGAAAATGTGGTCAGATAGGATTCCTCAGGTCGCCTGAATAATCTAGATCATATGTGTTCTTATCTGAAAACATTATATTTCAAATAGATAATGTGCTGTATTTTCAAAACATAAAACTATATTTTATTAAGAAGAAACAGATACAAAAGGAAAAAAGTGAAAATAAATCAAATAGTTTCCCAAATAAAAATAACATAGAAGTTGCTTTAGCTGCAGATGCATATATAATGGAGACAAGTTGGAAAGGATAAATGCAGAAGAATAAGGATACACTGTAAAATTCCTATGTGAGACCAGCTCTGTGAAAAATACATGTTTGAATTATCATAATGAAAATTTAGCAGTTGAAATCTTTAGGAGTAAAAAATATGAGTTGTATACTACCTATACCTTGATAAGAAATGAAGTATACTGGTATCCAGCCCAGATCCACTGAATTGAGAGGCAATAGAATATAAAATATTCAATACACACCTGAGATGAAAATAGGGAGAGACAACTAAGTGCCAGAAAAGAATAAATAAATTCAAAAAATAGATGTAAGAAGATGCTTTAGTTTTGAATCCAACATAGATCTTGGAGAGGATAGATTTTTTTTTTATATGCTCATGTAGCTCCCCTTTCTGGCTCCATGAAGCAGGAATTGGAATTGCCATGCCATATTTCAAAATATGTTTTAAAGCTATTGTTTTAGAATAAATTTTCTTCCACAGAAACAAAAAGTTGAGTGAGGTTGTATCTTTATGAATAAGTAATGTTGATGAGAAGGTGGTGGAAAATGTTTCTACAGGTATAAAATTAATTCATTCTAATGGGATAATTGACTGATCTGAGTCTATGGGAATTTACACATTTAACAGGATTGTCAGCTGATTCTTGGGCACACTACAGTTTAAGTAGCATTGACTTGGGGGTATGGTCCAATAAAAATAAAAGTATTCTATTTCAGATAGGTTAGCTCAAACTGACTTTAAAGGAGAGTTTACTCCATCTGATTGACCATCAACTCTGTTATTTTTTATTTAATGCTGAACTAGATGATATGGAGTATACATTGTCTAAGTAGAGACAGAAAAACATTTTTCTTCCATGAGAATACCTAATAGAGAAATTATTCCAATAAATCTATTATATTTCAAAAACTTTTTACTCATATTTTAATGGCCCAAATAGCTAAGTCAGTGTTGTTTTTAAAAGCATGGTAGTTTCCAGAAATTTAATATTGAAATAAAATAAACTTCATAATCAGTGGCAGATTTTTTTGTTATTTCTGTAGACAATGGATTCTTTCCTTTCTCCTGGGGACTATTTAATGAACCAAAGACATCACTATTTGAGAAAGAAGTTTGATTATCAATTACTTAAATGATGTATCAATTCAAAATGATTTTGTGGATTCTGAATGGGAGAGATTTGTTATTCTATAACAAATACTTATTAAATGTCTTCTACACAAAGTAAATGAATTTACCTTCCAGCATGGAAGAGTTATAATTGGTTGAAATCAAGATTTCGGGCTGAAAATTTAATCATTTATCCTCCCTCAAATTAAGAGAGAAAATGAATATTGAAAATTGGATTATTTTGAAGTATGTGAGTTTGTTTATCTTCTGCAGGGAATATGAATTTTGGTCATAAATGCTTAGAGCACATCTGGCAGACAGGATAAGGAAAATGATAAGTTCATTAGACAAACTGCAAAGGGTCACAATGGAGCGTGTGTCCATGCGTGAATATGGAGACTGCACCCTGGGGTAGTGCTGAGGCATGTTTAGCCTGCTGCTTTAATTTGTCCTACATGATTTGTTAAGCAAACAAAAGAATATGAGAAGCTTGCCTGTCTGAGTATGCCAAGGCTGCAATCAGGCACTGCATCCATCCTTCCCAGCCTACCACCCCTGTGAGAGCTGCAGATGTGAAAAACCTGGCTGCTGCACCAAGGTAAATATGGCACAGTAGCCAGAAGGAATTATGAACTACAAAAGTATAAATTACAGATCCTGCACCAGAAGAATACACAGAGATGGAAAAAACAAAAACAAAAGAAAATTTAACAGGCATAAAATATTCATAGAAGACAAAAACTAAAACTCACTCTCTTAGATACCTAGATAAAGTCTGTATATTTAAATACACTATAATTATGCAAATATTGCCATGAATTGTATGATAATAATATAGAAACTCAAACATGATGGAAACTGAATTTTTAGAGGAGAAAAACAGTCACCTGTGAGGGAAAATTGTTTGCCAACTCATACCGTAAATTTGAGGTAGGCCTGAAATTACAACTAGAGCCTCATAATTCCTAGTCTAATCCTCTTTCCACTGAGGCATGTTGCCTATCTCCCATCATCATAACATGTTCTCTATGTCACAAATATCACTCACATTATGTTGCTGTTCAACATGCTATTTGATTATTTTCTCAAATATTACTGCCTAATAAATTCAAATTATTACTTGATGCTTTGATAATATATGAAATGAATATGTACAATTTTTGTTAAATTTCTCATTTTATTGAACAAATTATAATAGTAGTTTAAAATATTTTAATTAATGTAATATATGTTATAATTTTTCCTGTGACAATATTACTATTATGCCAAGACCAGCTCGGTGACTCGGGGCGAGTGATGGGTGCCACAAGCTTAAAGAAACACAGACACAGATTTAAGAGAAAGATGGGACCAGGGGACTCAAGACCTCTAGGATCAAGAGCCTCGCTGATTCATCCCACGTTGCTTTTATTGAGCTCTCAGCATAGCCTAAGCGTCTAACACTCCCAATTTCGTCCCACAATCAAGGTTATCTTTGAAGTAAACAAACAAGGCCTCACATGACTGGGGGCAGTGATCTTTGTTTGCCTCCTGGGTCTGATTTGAGCTGGGTGTGGATTTGAGCTGGTTGTGGAGAGCAAAGCAGCCCTGGGGGCAGGAGACCTCTCTCAGAAGGATTAAGCGTCTGTGCCCCAGCCCTGTTGGCCCCTCTGCAACTGTGCCTGTTTTAGGTTGTTCCTCCCCTGAGGAATCTTACCCATCTCTGGCCAACCAGCCATCCTCCAGGGCCAAACAGGGTTATATGATGTGTACAAGTGAGAAAGGGGCTGCACCCCCATAGAGGGTCAATTTTCTGTTTCCACGGTAGCCTATGCCCCCATGGTATCCACGCCCAGCACCCTTAGTTCCTCCACTGCTCAAGCAGGACATCCTGCATCCAGTGGCTCAGCCCACATACTTTAATTACTTTTAGTAACATTTTCAAGGTTTCAGAAAGACTTCTGAATGTTTTCCCACACTATTACTTAACCTTTTTGTTTTTAGGGGTTTTTTTTAGTTCCTTAAAAAACTGGATATACTGTACTCTTAATCCTTTTAAGGAATACTAATTACATTTTTTAAAATTTCTCCTCCATTCTTTACATTATCTCAATATGTTTTGGAATCTCTGGTTCAGTTTTCATATGCTGATCTTTCTTTCTGCTCCTGGCTTTCACCCTTGATTAGTATTTGATATTTATGAATAAAGAAATACGTTGCTTAGTATTAGTATTGGCATTTTATTCTTTTGCAGGGGTGGAAGGTTGCAAGCAACATGCAGAGAGTAAACCTAAGGTCTGAAACAACGGGCAGTTTCTAAGTAGAAGCAGCCTTCCATTTAAATTATATTATTAGGGAGATGCTTAAGACTATCCAACTCACTATAATCATAAGGATGCTCCTCTGGGGTTGGCATATTAAACACTTATTTCAAAACTAAGTGGCTCTGAGCTCCCCTACTTTTTTTCCCCCTTGTTTAATTCAGGGATTGAAAATTGTCTTAACTGCTCTCTGTTCGTCAATTCACATACTAGTTCCATTCTGTGGACTGGTTAATTAGAACTATTTCTTGGGTCCAACTACACGCATATACTACAGCCTATTGTTCCTTGTACACAGAACGCATGCATTTTTGAAGACAGTTCCTTAATTCATTACAATGATTTCTTCTCCAAAAGCCCATCACTGCATTCTGATTTTCTATTGCATTCTCTCCTATGGAAAATTAGAGTTACACATTCTGCTCCTCAGATGTCTCAGTCAATAAACCATCTGCTCTCTCCCCTCAGGAATTTGTGAGAGTTTCTCTTCTGTTGATGGTACTATTTCTTATTTTGATATTGACTTATACTTCTGTGATTACTATTTTGTATATAACAATTCTCACTTCAATTAGACTTTATGAAAAAGAAAGGGTAAATTATGTACTCTGCCATCGTCTGTCTTTGTAGTTTTTATTAGGAAGATTTTTCTCTCTCTAACAATACACAGCACTTTCTAACTATTAATTTTAATTATCTCCAGGTTTTATCATTGTTTTCTCTTTCTGTATGATAATGAGAAACACAACAAAAAATAAACAGTATTATGGGCATCAATATACAATTTACCTAGCTCTACTTGGAGGAGGAATTAGGGTGTTCTGCACAGGATTGTGTAATGAACAAAGGATAGAACTAAGATTGTTGGGACTTGGGTTTTTAAGTAGATTATGCTATAATGAGAATGCAATAAAGCATTTATGGAACATCACAACCCTATAGTTCTCCCATCTGGATGAGTTATAATATGCGTAAATAAACTAAATATTAAGATATCTATATGTTTATATCAACTTGATGATGGGTGATGCCTTAGAGAGCTGGGACGGGGAGGGTGGGGGGAGTCGCAGGAGGGAGGGAATATGGGGATATGTGTATAAATACAGCTGATTGACTTTGGTGTACCTCAAAAACTGGTACAAGAGTGTAAAGCAATTATATTCCAATAAAGAGCTTAAAAAAAAAAAAGCAGGTAAAAAAAAAAGAAAATCAATTACATAAAAAAAAAGCTATATGTTTATATCCTCTATCTTGCCATTGTTTTCTGGAAGGAAACTTCAGAGCTAGGAAATGATGATGCCATTCCCTGGCTTCAGGTGTGATCTGGAGCAGGCTATTACCATTAAAGCATCAGTAATAAGCAAGCTAACTGAATTAATGAAAAGAGTAGATGAATACAGTAAGAATTTTAACAAAGAATTAGAAAATAGAAAAAAGAGCCCATAAGAACTGAAGATACAATAACTAAAATGAAAAACACAATAGAAAATCTATTCTGATGATTTTCCCATGTTAGGATCTCTGTAGGAAAAGCACATTTTTTGTTTTCTGGATGCTATTTTAGTCCTGTTAAGTTCACTTTCCTTTCCTCCAAGTAATTTTACATATGGAATAGGTAAATTTGAGAACTTGTCTTATTAATAAAAGTAAATATGCAAGAATCGGCTATCTTTTTTCACTGAAGATTGATATTAAGTGAATCTCTACAAGAAATCTAGTTCAACCACAACAAAATTTACCCAGAATGAAGTATTATAGAGAAGGGAATTACAAAGAAGGAGAATTCTAGATGTCAAATGCTTTCTGACAAAGAATCAAAAGCAATTTGATTAAGAAAGGATAGTCTTTTTAACAAATGGACTGGAACACCTGGATTTCCATATGCAAGAAATAAACAAAGAATCTAAACAGAAACCTTTCAACTTTCACAAAATCAACTCAAAATAATCATAGACATAAATGTAAAATACAAAGCTATAAAACTCCTAGAAGAAAACATAAGAGAAAATCTCACTAACATTGGGTCTGATGATGATATCTTAGGTACAACACCAAACATGATCCATGAAGGAAAAAATGTGTAAGTTGAAATTTAATAAAATTAGACACTTCTCCACTGCAAAAGACACTGGGAGAAATATTTGCAAAACACATATATGATAAAGGACTGGTATCCAAAATATGCAAAAAACTCAACAACATACAAAATTAAAAAAACACCTCAACAGTAAGAAAACAAACAGCCCAATTAAAAAATGTACAAAAGATCTAAGCAGACATCTCACTTAAGAAATTATATATAGGTGGTAAGCACATTAATAGATGTTCAACATCATATATTATTAGGGAACGGCAAATTAAAGCAATAAGATACCACTACCACATATCAGAATGGCTAAAACCCAAAACACTGACAACATCAAATCTTATTGAGGATATGGAGCAACAGGAACTTTTGTTCACTGCTGTTGAAAATGCAAAATTATACAGCTACTTTGGAAGACACTTTGGCAGTTTCTTACAAAACCAAACATACTCTTAACCATATGATCCAACAGCTGAGTTGTTTAGTATTTACTTTACCCAAATGAATTGAAAACTTTATGTCCTCACAAAAGTCTGCACACATGTTTCTAGCAGCTCTATTCATCACTGTCAACAAGGATAAACTTCAGTAAGGTGAATGGATAAACAAACTGTAGTATATTCAGAAATGGAATATTATTCAGCATAAAAAGAAAAGAGCTATCAAGCCATGAAAATACATGGGGAAATCTTAAATGGATATGGCTAAGTAAAACAAGCCAAACTGAAAAGACTACACATGTTTCCAACTATATGACATTCCAGAAAAGTTAAAACTATGGATTCAGTTTAAAAAAAAACAATCAGTGGTTTCCAGAGGTTTAGTGGGAAAGAGAGAGAAGGAGGGATAAATAGGTGGCTCACAAGGGATTTTTAGAGCATTGAATCTATTCTGGATGAGACTGTAATGGTGAATTCATGTCATTATACATTTGTTGAAACTGGCAGAAAGTGTAACACAGAGTGAGCCCTAATGTGAATTATATACTTTAGTTATTAATAACGTATCTATATTGGCTTATCTGTTTTTACAAATGTACCACAGTAATGCAAGATGTTATAAAAGAGGGGTAATAGAGCAAGTGAAAACATACATGTGAAGTCATACTTTCCACTCAGTTTTTTGCTCTGTATACCTAAATTTTATCTGAAAAAAAATCTATTATTTTTTAAATGGGCAATGGAATTGAACAGACATTTCTCCAAAGGAAATAAATCAAAGGCCAATAAGCACATGAAAAACACGTTCATCATTACTAACCATTAGGGACCCTTCAGAACCACAGTGAGATACCACTTCATTCTCAATAGGATATCTATTATGAAAAAACAAAAGCAAAAAACAACTATTAATAAAGATGCAGAGGAACTGAAGCCCTCATACAGTGTTGGTGGGAACATGAAATGGTCTGTGGAAAACACTTTGGCAATTCCTCAGAAAGTTAAAGACAGATTACCATATGACCCAGAAATTCCACTCCTAAGTATATAACAAAGAGAGCAGAAAACATTTTCACACAATGACCTGTACATAAATTTTCATAGCATCATTATTCTTAATAGACAATAAGTGGAAAGAACTAAAATGTTTATTAACTGATGAGTGATAAACAACTGAGGCATACCATATAGTAGAATATTATGTAGCCATAAAAAGAATGAAGTACTGATACATACTACCACCTGGAGGAAACTTGAAAATGTTATGCTAAGTGGAAGAAGACAAACACAATGTCTAATGTTGTATGATGGCATTTATAAATATCTTAAATAGGAAAAATCTATAGACAGGGCAAGATTAGTGGTTGAGTAGATTTGAGGAAGGTGGGAGAATTAGGAGACGATACCTAAAATATACGGGCTGCTTTTTCAGGTGCTGAAACAGTGTTATAATGGACTTTGTTGATGATTGCTCATATCTGTGACTATACCATAAATTACTGAATTGTTCACTTTGGATGAGTAAATTGTATGCTATTTAAATTAATATCTCAATAAAGCTGTTTAAAAAATAATGTTGGGAAAATAACTACATGCAAAGAAGCAGAAGTAGAATCATAAACAGGAAAAAAATCAGTCAATAAAAATAGAATCAAAATGAGAGAGAAGATGGAATTAGAAGACAAACATTAAAACTTCTATTATAAGTATGTGTAAAGAAATAAGTAAAAATACAGATGTAAAGAATTAAAGGAAAATATGAAAAGAAATAAATGATATGAGAAAAGAACTAAATGTTAACTCTATAGCTGAAAAATATAATTTATGAAAGCTTCACTTGGTAGCCAAAATCAAACAATTCTTTGGTGATATACAGGTTAATATCATGCAGTCTATCATATGAATAATAAAATGTCTAAAAACTTCTTGTGAGAAAAAAAAATACCAGAAGAAAATGGAATGACATATTTATAATATAAAAAGTAAAAGATTTTAAATAAAAATTTCAACCTAGAATTCCATATTGAGGAAAAATATCCTTTAAACGTTGAAAGAATTGTTGAAAGAATTCATGGCCATCAAATGTAAATCACAAGAACTATCACGGTATGTGCTTCAGGAAGAAAGAAAATGACATTGCATTGAAACTTGGATCTACTCAAAGTAAATACCAAAGTGTTGTGGATAAATATAATAGAAGATGTTTTTCAGTTAATGATTTCATTAAAAGGTAATTGACACTTAAAGGAAAAATAACAAACATGGTGGGTTTTATAACATATAGAAAAAAACATGACAACAGCAAAAAAAAAAAAAAAAAAAAAAGCAGGAAAGAGGAAATGAAAATATACCCTTATATGAATTTTACATTATAGGTGAAGTGATTTAATGGTATATGTAGCTGGATCAGGCAGGATAAAGATGCAAATTGTATTCTCTAGAGCAGTGGCTAAAAATAAATCAAAGAGCTAAAGATAGGAATCCACAGAGAACATAGCATAGAACATTGAAAATATTCAAAAAGGAGAAAAAACAAACAAATAATTTAGGGGGCAAATGGAAAATCAGAGCAAGATAGTGGGTCCCAGATATGCTATGTCCCAAGCCAGTTTCTTCCTTAAGTCTTAATGTTGCTTCTTTCAAGATGTTCAGTTATATCATTTTCCAGAACTATTGATCATCTTTTTGTTTTATATTAGTTAAGATCTCCACTCCACCCTATGACTCAAGAACTTAGGATTCAGCTCTTTTAGCTGTAAAGGAAATTTCCTTCTCAATGAAATGGATCTTTAGGTTAACACTGAATTATCTCACTGTATGTACAGCTCATTTCATCCAGTTCTCAGATATTTTTAAAAGTGCTTAGGTTTACATTTCCCTCTAATAAGTATTTACACCATAAGTCCCTAGATGCAAGAGGTAAATTTGAAAGCTGTTTCTGAGTTATTTTAAAACTACTTTACATTTAGACATATGTGGTATTCTTGTTTTTGTGTTGATTCTTAGAATCATATTCCTGTTTTTCTGAGTCTCTGGAATCCAGACTTTATACTTACCTTCTTTTTCTGAGATCTTATTTCTGGATATCTGCTCATCCTTCCTGTATCTATTTAGGAATTACTTTTAGTTACACAAAAGAAAGATCTGCCCATAGACACTTTAACAAATAAGGGCTTATTTTCCTCACGCAATTAGAAGTCTGGTATAGACAGTTCAGAGCTCATTTAGCTGCCAAAAAAAAAAAAAGTTTCTTCTATTTTTCAGTATTTGAGCCTCTGTGACTCTCCCCTTCATGGTCCAATATTGCTGTTCTGCCTTCAGTCTGTTAGCCTGCTATCTATATTCCAAGGAGAAAGAAAAGGGCAAGATGAAGCCAAAACTTTTCCAGAAATCCACTTTTACTGACTTTATTTACATCTTTTTGTCCAGAACTGTAATACCTGGCTACACTAGCTGCAGGACAGTCTGAGGAGGTGAGGATATTTAAATGAACACATTGCCTTTCTCAACAAAATTATGGGTAGTAAAGAAGGGAGACACTGGAAATCAGGGATGCAAATAGCATTGACTGTCTTAGGTCAGATTTATTCCCTAACTTCTTGCAGTACAATAATAACAATAAAAATCTATTTTTTATCTACATCAGTAGTTCATTCCTTTTTTTTTTTTTTAAAAAGATTCATGTTGGGGTTTCTTTTTTCTTTTTTTTAATTAATTAATTTATTCTATTGGCTGTGTTGGGTCTTTTTTTTTTGCTGTGCGTGGGCTTCCCTTCTAGTTGCGGTGATTGGGGGCTGCTCTTCACTATGGTGCGCGGGCTCCTCACTGCTGTGGCCTCTTTTGTTGCGGAGCACGGGCTCCAGCACTTGCAGCACATGGGCTCAGTAGTTGTGGCTCACAGGCTCCAAAGCACAGGCTCAACAGCCATGGCACATGGGCTCAGTTGCTCCGCGGCACATGGGATCCTCCTGGAGCAGGAACTGAACCTGTGTCCCCCGCATTGACAGGCAGACCCTCAACCAATGCGCCACCTAGGAAGCCCAGTAGTTCATTCTTTATAAAGTAAACAAAGCAACCAATTTCACATATACATTGTTCTCATGTCAAAATATGAGAGTGAGTCAAAAATTGTCTGGCTGTAGAATTTAATTAAATTTTAGAAAAGACAAATACATCATTTTGCAACATAATCTCCTTGCTTTTCAACACACTTTGTCTGTCAACAAACTTTCGTATTCCCTCATTAAAAAATATTTTAGGCTTAGCTGTGAGCCACAAATGCACAGCTGTCTTCACTTCTCCATCAGAAGTGAACCTTCATCCCCATAATGCTGCTTTCAGGGAACCAAACAGGTGAAAGTCTGATGGAGCAAGATTAGGACTATAGGGAGGATGCTTTAACACCTCAAAATAAAGTTTTTGCAGAGTGTTGACAGTGTGGGCAGAAGTGTGCAGACATGCATTGTCATGCAAGATCATAACACCCTTGGATAGCAGTCCTCTGCATTTAATCGGAAGTTTAGGCTTCAGCTCTTCAATAAGCATCTCCTATCCATTCATACATACTTCTTTGCGACAAAACACTTTCTCCATACTGCACACAAAGTCTTCAATAAATAACGGCACTAGGTACACTCAGATCACAAAAAACAAATCACTGCATGCTGCTCTTCTTCATGCACAAGTGGGGCATCCATTTTTGCTTGCACCACAGTTTCAGATGAACTGATATAACACGTTCACACCTGCATAGGAGTGACTGGGGAGTCAGTAGCCTTGAACCGAAAGCACGAAGACAGTGTGGTCATCAGAAGTTTTAATACAGCTGGAATGTGGATAATTTTTGACTCATCCTTGTATTTGAAAGTGCATCAAGTATGCCTCTCTTCCATCTGAGGACATGTATATACTCTGTAGTCCTATAGCACTCTTCTTTTTTAAGAAACCTCAAGTTGATATGAAATCAGAACCCAGATAATTCAATTTCCCAGATACTTTTTCCTCTAGCCAAACACATTTTGTCCATTCCATAGGCCCTCCCTCACAGATCTGAACTGTAAAATCCTTCATCTATATCAGGAATGTATTAAGGGAATTCTTGGTGGTCCAGTGGTTAGGACTCCGCACTCTCATTGCCCAGGACCTGGGTTCAATTCCTGGTTGGAGAACTAAGATCCCACAAGCTGAGTGGTGCGGCCAAAAAAAAAAGGTATTAAATCTGCCAGTATGCTATATCATGAGAATTTATAAAACTATTTTTACCTTCTACATATATATTTCTAATATTCTAAAGTTATGCTAAGAAAAATTCATGACATACTTTAATAAGTTAATCAAAATGTATAAAATTTGCTTATGATTTTATTATTTATCATTCTCCAGCAATCTTATCAGCAGCTTTTTCTCTTTTCTGGGGGGGGGGGGGGACTGACATAGCAAACTGCACCAAACTAAAATAAACTTCTGAATTAAATATTTATACATTTTCTTGTCTGTAATTTTTTAATCAATTGACTATTTGACTGCAGCTCTTTATTTAACTAGTTTACCCATAATTAATATATATTTGATATATTTCAAAGTAAATGCAAAAATTATTACATTTATCCCTGAATACCACAGTATTGGACAAAGTTCAACATTTGTTCAAGTTTTTAGCTTTTTTTTAATGTAATACTCAAGTACAATAAAATGCACAAATCTTAAGTGTACATTGGCTGAGTTTTGATGAATGAACAGTCCTATGTAAGTGAAATCCTTATCAAGATAAATAACATCATCACCTCAGAAATTTCCTTTGTTTCCCTTCCCATTCAATTCTTACCCACACTCCAAATGTAAGCATTGCTATGATTTTCCCCATAAGTCTTAGTTTGATGTGTCCTACAAATCCATGTAAACTGAATCATTTAATATGCATTCTTTAGAGAAAGCATATTTCACTCAATAAAAGATTTTTGCAATGTACCCATGCTGTGGTATATATCACTAGTTTGTTCCTTTTATTTCTGATTAATTTTATTTACTCATTTATTTTAGTTTAAGCAATTTGAGGAAAAATCCATTCAAGTTGGGCAGCATTCAATATAGCAGACAGAAAAAAGCTCCAAAGAGTTGTATAAAATGCAAATTTAACAGGAAGAGGGGAATGGGAACAAGGAAGTTGTACTATGAAAAAAAGAAAAGTAGGTTGGTTATTACAAAGTTACTTTCCTTTAGGGGATGGCAAGAGTATCTCAGGCAGTTTACCTAACTAGTGCTGATCAGGTGATTCCTGATTGACCGATTTAAGATTCCATTTCCCAGAGAGCTGAAGTTATAATTAAGTTGAAGTCTTGGTTGGCTACATGTGGCTTAGCATAAGTGTCTCCATTCTGGGTCTGTTGTCTTGTTTTTAACACATTCTATTAATTTTCCTTAGAAACTCGGTGATCACCCCTTACAACTTGTTACCATGAAGAATTAGGTTGATGACTATAGCTGCCTTGGGTGGTTTTCCTTTGCTGCTCTAGACCTGTTTTCCTAACAGCCCGTTCCATTCAATGTAAGGACCAATAGGTTGTTTTTCGGAAGTGGGTCTGGGTGTGGGTGGAACACAGAGGGAACCAGGCTGTGGATCCCCACAACTGCCAAAATAAAGACTCTTCTAATCTCCAAGGAGAACACTTGCATTTATGCCTCGGTAAAGCTTCCTTCAACACTTTTGTTACACGTACTTTTTTTCAGTATCTGATATATAAAGTACGGAGTTTCCTCAAGCTTTGCTCTTTTATTTTGGGCTTGACAACCCACACTGGTTTGCCTCCTAGACAAACATCCTTCTGTTAAGAGTGATTCTCAAGTTTTACTCAAGTTAAAGCTTTTCTCTACTCTATCAAACCTGGGAGTGGGGAAAGGCAGCACCCAGGTGGCCAGCTATTATGAATAAAGGTTATTAGTAGTTAACCTGCCCATGGGCCCAAGGTCCACACCTGCTCCTTATATTGGTTGCTTCTCTGCTGCAGTTTGTTCAGAGCCCCTTCGGGAGGAGCCACGCTTTCCTCTGCTCTCTTGGGTGCGTATTTCCTCTGGCTTGTTTTTTTTTTTTTCCCGTCAGTCTGTTTTTCAGCATCTTGGACTATAGTTTTTCCATTTCACATTGTCTAACCTTGTTTTGGTTTTTCTGCTTCCCTTTATGTTTTCTTTTTGCTCTTTCATCAGGACCTCAAGAGATACGGAAGGTAAGCAGACATACTGGTTATCTTTCTTTGGTTTACAATAAATTTATATCACAGCTTCTTTAGGAAAAAAGGAAAAACAAACTAAAACAAGATAAAAATCTCGTCAGTCATGTTGACCGTTTTGCAAAGTGCTGATAGTATTTTAGACTTTAGAGAAATATTTAGTTATTGGAACCTTGTGAAATACTAGTTTATTCCCTTCCATTTCTGAGTAGTATTCCATTGTATGAATGTACCACATTTGTTCAGTAATTCTCCTGTTGAAGGACACCTAGGATGTTTCCATGTTTTCGGCTATTATGAAATAAAGCTGCTATTAACATTCATCTACACTTATTTTTGTGAAGATAAGTTTTATTTCTTTTTAATAAATACCCAGGAGGGGACGGCTGGGTCAAAGGATAGTTTATTCTTTAAAAGAACGAGAAAAAAGCTTCCAGATTGTCTTTCACAGTTGTTTTTACCATTTTACATTCAACCAACTATATATTAGTTATTTCAATCACCAACCAGAGAGGTCTGGATATTTCACATCGTTGCTGACATTTGATGTTGGCAGTCATTTTAACAGATATTCTGATGGATGTGTAGTAGTATCTCACAGTTTTAATTTGCATTTTCCTTAATGACTAATCATGTTGACTACAGTGCTTTGAGTCTACCTCAGGTATGTGTGGTTTCAGAATCAGTCAGAGATTTTATCAGAATTTGTGTATAGAATTTGAAGCTCCTCACCTCTATTTTCAGATCTAATATTTCAACTGGATTTTCTTTCATATTTGCTATTCCTCTACCAATATTTCCTATATTTTCACTCATTATAAGCATATTTTCCTTCAATGAACATAGTCAAGAAAGTTGTTTTAAAGTCTTGGTCTGAAAACTGCAGCATCCAGTTAATTAGCAATCACCGTTTGTTGATAGCTTTTTCTTGATACTAGATCACATTTTCCTGACTGTGAATAATTTGATTTTTGTCCTGGGCATTGTGAATAGTATGTTTGGTGCATTCTAGATTTTGTTACACTGCTCCAAGAATAGAAATGTTTTGTTTCAGTTTGTTAGACTTAAATTGCTGACTTATGCCTTCGTTGAGTGGCAGTTTAGATTTCCGATTGATTCCTTAATCTTTGGTTGCAAGCTGCTTTCAATTTGACCTTCATGTGCCTCGCTCAGGGACCATTCAGTGACATGGACTGAGTTAATGAAGGAATCAGGTTTCTTTTCCCCTTATTAGAGACTCCCTCACTTTACAGCAGCTGTGGTTTCCTGGAGCTCCTTCACTAGGTTCCTCTAGCTTCAAAGATTTCACATTTTTCTGTTAGGCTTTTGGAATGCAATGCTGCCACTTTTGCAACTATGGTGGGAATCACTACACGTTAATCAATTCTCTCAAGTTTTTCCTCCCCTCAAAAAAAAAAAAAAAAAAAAAAAGCCTACTCTTTTAAAGCTATAGGGCCCCAGGGAGTGTTCTGATTTCCCCCCAAATTATTAATAACTTATTTGTGGGAGTACCACTGTGTTAAATGCTTATTCCTCTGTGGCCGACAACAAATTCTGGCAGCCATTATGTACAGACTTTGCTGTGTCAGACTAAAACTCTCTCATTTAAAGTGTCAAAAATATCAGCTAGTTACTAAAGGGGCTAGCCTTCCTAAAAGTATTTTTGTGGACCTTTTATCTTTCATTTGTATGGTATTACTGAACCAGTACCAAATGAATTCAGGGTATTTGTGTATCTGCTATAGGCAACCATTCTATTAGTCCAACAACTTCAGTAGTCCTTTTCATTTCTACAACTCTTATAAAAATGTTTAGACACGTAAGGCATTTTAATAGAGGATATATGATGTAGGTAGAGAGTTGGAAAAATGAATATTGTGTGTAGTATATAGTAAATATTTTGCTAGAGAAATGAATCCTACATAACTAGTCATGCCTAAGCTTATCCCATGAAATTTCTCCATGTGGTTCAGATAGCAAAACCCTCAGATTTAAAGTGCTCAAGTATAACTTAAGCAGGATACATTAAAAAATGAAATCCAGCTACATAATCCAAACGTTCTTTATGGTTCGGTCTACTTTCACAGTCTTTCACTTATCCTCACTTCTTTGATACCACGAAATATCATTCAAGTGGAATTAATCATGTGCTATCTTGTGACCTCATCTGCAGTATTAGTTCTATATTTCACACCACATGTCCTGTTGCCCTAAATAAACAATCTCAGGGAGATTACATTGTACTTTAAGTTGTTCCTCTAAAAAAAACTCACAAAAGATATATATACATAATATGTTGACTACATACAAAAAATGAAATATATCTGGTTGAAAATATGAAATATCTATTTTTGTATTAATAGAATAAGATTTAATAGAAATGTTACATTTCTGAAGATACAGTGAAAGCATTCCAGAATGTCTACAGCCGAATTTTAATTAGTTATATATATATATAGAGAGAGAGAGAGAGAGTCATTCTAAGATTTTATTATGTATACATTTTAGATTGTTGGCTTTTTGATTTTTTGGAGATATTTGCCATGTTACATTTTGTATATTTAAAGTGCACAGTGTGTTACTTTTAGCTTCTTGAAAATGGGTTAATTTATTAAATTTTTTAAAAATCTCAAATTGTCCCACAAAACAAAGCCCAAATGTTTTCTGTATGTCAAAGATATATCTAAAAGTGATTCAGAAGGATTTACAATAAAGAAATAGGCGACTGTGTATGTCTGTCATGCCAACACTAATAAAACAGAAACGAGCTCCTATATCAGACAAGGTAGAATTCAGACAGAAAAGTCTCAAATAAAAAAGAATTGAGAGATTTTTTTTTTCTAGAAAATGTCCTCTAAGGTCTTTTTTATTCCCACCTTCATTACTTTTGAAATCATACTAAAGATAAAAGGTTTTTCAGACTGCTCACTAATTAGGTGAAAATTAACCAAACAAAAAAAAGCTCCACAACTGATAAGCTGCTTCCTGAAATAACCCTGTGATTCCCTGCAACCTTAATATAAAATGACCAGCTGGCAGAAGACGATAGGGATGTACTAATATTTTTTAATTGGTGCTTATTCTGAACACTTATATTAGGATAGTTTTAATACCAACTACATGAAAAGGTGACAATTATTCCATGTTAACAAAAAATTTCTCAATTCATTATTACAAGGATAAAAAAGTTAAGAAATTAATAAGTGCCTCTAATTGTAGTTATATATTTAAATGTCTATTTTTTTTTAACAAAGTTGAAAAGAACAACCACATTTCTATGGTGATTGCACTTAGTATAAAACATATGCTTATTGAAAAAAAATTAATCTTAACTCAATTCCAGTTTCAGTCTGAGTAGAACGGATCCAAAGTTATATGCCTGGACAGCATAAAGCATTACATTCTCTTAAACTCCACGATTTGAAAAATTGACAGAAGTTTTGAGTTACAACCTTAAATTTCCCATAAATCTATTGGTAATTTTGGAAGATTTCATTTTATTAATCCCCTGTATCCTTATTTGTAAAATAAAAGTATTCATTTAAATGTCCGATACTATTTTCTGCTCTAATATTCTGAAGCATTTTCACATTTTAGAGTCTTTTTATTGAAGTATAAATGCTCACATTACATATCATATTTACATAAGCAAAATATGACAACTATAAATCTATAATTAAAACAAATTTGCACAAAGTAATATTAATGCTAAATCTTAAAGACTAATTTTTTCTTTTTTTCTTTAACTTATTGCCTTGATCCACTGAGTTAATTTCACAAGTAACTAACAGTTTTTGATTCTTCATTTAACAAAATAACTATACTTTTATGCAGATCGGTAAGCCCCGGACTTTGTCTAATCTGCAGATGCTGACAGGTTTTATAAGCATGATCGTATGAAAGCCAAACAAATGCAATTAAAATATTCTGATACAATCAAAGTGTGCAAGAAAGTTATGACTATCAATTTAATGATGTACCTATTCTTTAAATAAATAATTAAATGAGAAAAAAGAGTAATGACAAGCTATAACATTGTTTTGTTTTACTACTCTGTAGCTCATGTTTTTGTTTGTTTTTTATATGTATAGGAGTACCATTGATTTACAGTGTTGTTTCAGGTGTGTAGCACAGTGATTCAGCTATACACACATCTACTCTTTTTCAAATTCTTTTCCCATTTAGGTTATTACAGAATATTGAGTATTGTGTATATGTTAATTCCAAACTCTCAGTTTATCCCTCCCACCCACCCCCACACCCTGTACCTTTCTCCTTTGGTAAACATAGGTTGTTTTCATAGTCTGTGAGTCTGTTTCTGCTTTGTAAATAAGTTCATTTGTATCATTTTTTTAGA
Organism: Hippopotamus amphibius kiboko; assembly: GCF_030028045.1. Lineage (NCBI taxonomy): Eukaryota > Metazoa > Chordata > Mammalia > Artiodactyla > Hippopotamidae > Hippopotamus > Hippopotamus amphibius. Next base: position 116,971,829 of record NC_080193.1, on the reverse strand, counting down.
TTCTGCATATAAATGATATCATATGATATTTGTCTTTCCTGGTCTGACTTACTTCACTTACTATGATAACCTTACATTCTTAAAGTTGTGTAGGAAAACAATCAAGGGGTTAAAAATGTGGGATGCTATCTATAGAAGACAGTGTCAATTAGAAGAATCATTGCTCAGAAATGAGTGCAGTAAAATAAAATGAAAACAAAAGCATAAATATCTTGAAGTAAACACTGGCAAAGTCCTTTTAAGCAATAACCAAGGAAAACTTTTTCCTTTTTCTTATATTTACTCATTTACTGAAATGGTGTTTATTGAATACCACCTATTGAGTCTTTTATATTTAATAATAATTTCTGAGCACTGATCTTGTTATTGAAGAGTACACTAAACAAGACAGATAAATCTTCCCTAAAGAATTTTCATTTTTCATGATGGGACAGACCCATGTCTTCATATGATCTTCCCTCTGTGCCTGTCTATATCCTAACCACCTCTTCTCATAAGGATACTAGTCATATTAGAGTAGGGCCTATTCTAATGATCTCATTTTAACTTAATCACCTCTTTAAAGGCCCTCTATCCAAATGTGACATTCTGAGATACTGAGGGTTAGGAATTCTATGCAGGAATTTTAGGGGAACACAATTCAGCCCATAACAGAGCCCAAGGTTTTTATTGTGGCTGATCAGATAGCACCTTCTGCCTAGCACATATCAAAATCCCAGATGCCCAGATAGAAACCACGTGCCCAGCATACACACTGTTTTTACAGTCTAGGCACAGTGAACCCACATCATCAGTTTGTGAATGGCTCAACTGCCAAGTTTCCAGATACCAATCATGAGAGAACCTTGCAAGCAGGCTTCTCTAAAAAGATAGCAGGCTCACGTCTAGTATATTAACCCTTTTGTACACAGGCTGACAAGTTAAAGGTTACTTTTAATTTGTGATTATATTTGGGACTGAATATACACACGTGTTTGTCAAAATTACTAAATATTGCTTTGATTTTTAAAGGAGACAAAAAATATAATATTTTGCCGGTTAGTCCATAAAAAGCAATTTGGCCACTACTTTCCTTTTACTCATCCCCTAAGCTTATGTAACTTTAAATACATGTAACAGAAAATTACATGATTTTGCTTCAAGTTAGTAATGTTTCAAAATACAAAATTTTAAAAAAAGAGCACGAAAATTGAGGGAAAAGAATCTATATTGTCTCTGAAACAAACAAAAAATTAGAAGAACTAGTTTTAGCCATTACTTGAAACCACAACCTACGTGAAGTAACTTTTCAGGACAGAAAGAAGATAATAACATCAGGCATGTATCTTACCAAATCTCCATTTATGGGAAGATAAACTAGTGTAATTGCTTTGAAGGAATCAAAACAATATCTGTAAGAAAAAAATAAAAATCAACATACAATTTAATCTAGGAATCCATTTAAAAGGGTGCTTATTACAGAATTCTGTAACAGAAAAAAATCTAAAAATTCATAAATATAAGACTAGGTGAATAAATTGTGGTAATTACAGCATTACACAGTACACATGTGTAGTTAAAAACTAAATCACAGTGCTCATATGGAATGATCTCTAAGACATATTGCTCAGTGAAAACACTAAATGCTTCATATGTCTGTGTGTACATAATAATACACAGAATATATCAATAGTTTGCTTCTGGGTTAAGAATCTTGGGATCTGAGAATAAGGGTGAATTATTTTACTTCTTAGTGTTCAGATTTTTACCCACATATGTTATTACTTTACCAATATAAAATTCTTATGCCCTTCTGAGGGACACCAAATGACTAAATCAATTAATAGGATGAAATCTGAGAAGGGCTATCATAGAAATCAATACATCTTGGAATTTAAGATAACAAAGGATTAGATTGATAATTTAGATTCAAGGGACTCAGATCTTATCCAGTATCAAGCTTTACTAATAATTTCAAGGATATACGTAATCATAAGGCACAGGTAAAACAAAAAACAGGTCCAAGACCTCTAGTGCAGTTTCCCAAGACCTATTACACCACATCAGATGCACCAAGTTAACAGATGAGGTTTTTGTGAGGAATACGTTACTTCACTTTCATAGAAGGAGCCAGTTAGATGATGAGACATTTATATTTTATGTTGGGTTACACAGATTACATAACATTTCCAACCATTATCCATAAATCTTTATATTCCAGTCTGTTTACCATAAGCAATTCTAGACAATTAAGGAACATCCTGGTAAAAGAATTCTATAGAAAAAGATTTTTGCAAAAACCTTTATTGTTATGTGGCTAGGGCCAACTTTAGAATGTAACAACAAAAATATACTTAGGACTCACTAAATGCTTGCTAGGCACTATGCTAAGTGCTGTGCATATAAAGTTGTATAAGCAAATACCTGCTTTCAAGGAGTTTCCATTCTATTAAAGGGAAAATGACAGGTAAAGAGACATTTTTGATGTATTATGAAAAGTGCTAAAATGGTGGGAAGCACAGACGAAAAGAATTTGACAAAAGTTTAGAATGTCAGAAAGGCATCCTAGAGGTGGGAATACTTAAGCAGTCTTAAAGGCTGATTGAAGCTAGCCAAGCAATGAAGTGCAAAGGGCTGGCTGTCAGGCAGAGGAAACAGCACAGCAGAGACACAGAGTCTTGAAACAGGGGGCTCAAAAGGGGAAGTATCTAGAATTTCTCAGCTTCTGGTTTGGGTAGATACTGATACTGTCACTGAGAATAGGCCTTTGTTTTGTCCTATGGTGAAAAGTGTGGGTTGAGATTTGAATATATTGAATTTGAGATGACTGTGAGACAGCCACATAGATTATAAGCCAAGGTTAGATTTCAAATTTAGGAGTCCTGAGCATGTGAATGGCATTAAAACAAATAGAGCAGATATAAAAGTAGAGTATATTGATTAAGAAACTGCCTCTGGGGCCACTATTTAATAGTGATTGTTATTCTTCTTTACTCTTTGAAAAAGTGGGGTATTTCTTGACAAGGCTGTTATAAAGATTAAGGTAGAGAGTGTTTAGCACAGTATCTGGAGTTAGCAAATTCACAATAAATGGTAGGTATTATTATTAAGTGGCCCCAAAATAAGAGGATGAGTGTGCCAAGGAATCTAAGAGGCTAAGTCTAAATTCCTGACGTCAGATACAGTTTCTGCCCTCAAAGTACTCACAGTCTAGTTAGCTCCTTAAGGAAGGGACCATAATTTTTCTCATCACTGTATCAAGTACCCAGCTGAAATGACTGGCCCAAAGGTGTCCGGCAGTTTATAAGCTTTGGCTGGATGGTTGAGAGGAGGAGAAAGAGGCATATAGGAGAAGGCAAGTCGTGGAGAGGAGGGACTGGAAGAAAGAAGAGAGCTAGAAATGAAAGAGGAAGACTAGAGGCGGGGAGGAGGACAGTACGCTATGTGGGACCTGGCGTGGGGCGGGAAGAGGTTATGGCAACCTGGGCATGGGATGTGGTAACAGTGTATAAGGGAGGACATGTAGAAAGCCAGGCCTCTGGTCCTAGAATGGGCTGTACAATCACTTTTCTGTTTGTTTTCTGCATAAAACCAAACCTTCTTGGAGGCCAGAAGAAATCAGCCAGCTAACACACCAGCAAAGCTTTACACACTTTAATTTTGGGTTGGTTTGATTGAGGGCAGTAGGGTTCAGAAAGAAAAGATATCTCGACCTGGGCGCACTGGGACCAGGCCCCTGGTACCCATTTCCTCAGCTCTGAGGCGCCCAGGCCTCCGGCGCGAGGAGCCGGCCCTCGGGCGGGCACTGCTCTTCTGGCGCCCGCACGTTCCAAGCCTGGAACGCCGCGAGGGTGGGCCTCCGGGTCACGGGGTACCGGCCATTCCGGTCCAGTGGGGACCGAGGGGCAACGACGGGGAAGGGGTGCGAGAGGAGGCGAGAGGGGAGGGCGGCGGGGGCGCCGAGGGGCCTGGGCCGGCTATGGAGCTGTACCTCAGTGCCTGCTCCAAGGCTGCCAACGTCGCCGCCGCCAAAACAGCCAACAGCCGTCTGGCCGCGGACAGTCAGCAGTGCGGAGACGTGAGTGGCAGCGAAGACGGGTCATCGTTGTCCTCTGCCAGGCCTCCGGCCTGGTGGGCGGGAGCGGGCGGATGGCGGACGGCAGACGGTCACGTGCGGTCCGTAACCGTCCGGCTTCTGGCGCCCTCGTGCGGCGCGGCCGGTGGCGGGGCTCGGGCGGCACTGGCCGCAACTGGCTGTGGCGCAGCCACAGAGAGATGGTGACCGGGAAAGCGGAGGCCTTCCCGGCTGCCTGGCAGGGCGGGTTCCTTCGGTTGGAGAAGCAGTAGGCTGGCCTGAACTAACAGACCTAAAGGAAAGACAAAACTGTCCAATTGTACCTGACAGGGCACGCACAAAACCCACTTTCTGGGGGTTGGAGCGGCTCAACTACTGGATCTGCCTCTGGGGGTCAAGCTGCCTGTGATCCCAGGAGGCAATACGTTATACTATACCACGAAATTAAGTGAAAAGGTAAAGTGATGTTTAATTGTCTTACTTTGGTTTCTTTGTCCTTTTCTATTTGCTGTTAAATTCAGGAGCTAGCTACATCACGCCAAAGCCCCTTGAGGGAATTTGCACTAATGTTCGGGGGAAAAAATAATAAACCCATACTCATCTTAAGGTATGGTTTTGGATGCATACCAAGCAACTTCATTTAGTATGATTTGGACAGACTTATGGGCTAGAAAGTTTAGATTTTTAGTTCTGTCTTATTATGCTTCAGTAAATTATAAATTTATAATAACACTTCATATATACCTATTTATTGAGATTTAATTCACTAAGAAATAGGTTTGAAAGTTGGAAGGTATCTGTACTGGCTGGCGTTTAATTATATGTTATTATTTTAGCTAATAATAATTTGGACAGAACTCTCATTACAGGACACTTATCTATGTTTTGTTTTGAGCTGAATTATGTTTCACACATGAAGTAAGAAAAAAGTAGAGTTGAATTAAAATGTTTAGTACTTTAACCTTACTTTAGTAAAAGAAGGCTCTGCCTCCCTGAAGAGACTCCATAATTTGCCCCAGCCTCCCCATCTAGTCTTTTCTCCAATGCAGAGCCTCTGCTTTTTCCAGTTGGGGTCTTTTATACCTGCTCACACATACCAGTTAATACTTCCATGCCTTTGTTCCGCTTGCCTGCCAAACCTGACAATCCCTTTGCTCTTCTCCCCAACTATGAATTTGGGCCATCTTTCCGATTCCTTCTCAACCATTACAGCCCCCCAGTTAGCTTATATTTCCTTAGAATTTGCATTGCCCTTGGTTTGTTTAATTTTACTCAACACTATAATTTTATAATTTAAATTTTACTGGGTTATAGTGTATACTGCCCTCAAACCCGTTCATGTTTTTCGTCCTCCATGCGACTCCCTCTCTCAAACCTCCCCATTCCTTGATTCAGTAATTAACAGTGAAGGAAGTTCAATACATTCTTTTTGAGCAATCGCTTTGATCAATATTGCAAAAATTTCTACAAGGAAGAATTCTGAGTTACCCCCTTACCCATCTACTATTTATGATGTCATCAGAAATGAGTAGGTGCCCTTCATATATGATACTTGCCTAATAAACATTATTTCTTAAAGTAAATTTTGCTTTTGGAAAATTAATAGTTTCCCTTTTTAAAAGAAATTTATTCTACTAGGATAGAGTTATTCTAAGTTAACTAAAAATATGCTAACCTCACACAGTTTGACTAAGTTATACCCACACAAACCAGCTTTCCTAAAGCATGCTTGAAACCTATATCACTCCTCTTTATTATGTAAACTTAGCCCTGTCTTCTGCTTCCTCAGATATGTTTGCTGTATTACCATCTTATCTGTCAAATAGTAATTCACTTGTCAACTACTTTTTAAAAAGATGTTCTCTATTCTTTATTACATTCATTTTCCCCCAAACTCTTCATTTAATCATAATTAGGCACAATTTCCCTGAAGACTGACTTCTATATCCTTTTCTTTCAGTACAGTCTCCTCAATGAAGTGCTTTATATTTACACTTTGTTTCTTTTAATCGACAACAGATGCGTTATCCTGACACTAATGAGCAGGTTTGTATTGGGTTGGCCAAAAAGTTCATTCGGGTTTTTCGGTAACATCTTATGGAAAAACCTGAACAAACTTTTTTGGGCAATCCAATATAAAAGGTGTTCTTTGTTTACAGGTCAGTAGCCAGAGTTAGTTTTGAGAAACAGGCCGTCACAGCTAAAATTCAACATTTGAAAGAAGTTCGCAGCTAAATGTCAATGTCTAAAAGAAACAATCCACTCCTTTACTCATAATTGTTGATTGTTTCCCTTACAGGAAAGATCTAAACTTCGTATCTGGTCTCACTGAATTTAAGACATAGCCCAACAGAATTCCTTTTTCTTTTTCTTTTTTTTTTCCTTGCCTTCTCAGGGAAGCCTTGGTAATTAGGGAATTCTGCTTTACAACTTAGACCCCTTGGAAGAGATTGAAGTCTGGTATTAAGCAAGCAGTCAGAAACTTACAGGAAGCTTTTAAATGGATAAGGAACGCTAACATCCTATCAGATTCCCCAGTCTCCCCTTTTGTTCACATAGGAAGAATCCTCACACTTACCTTGAGGGAGTTCTTTTTAGGGTCCCACCTGCCAAGCTCTTTGTTCTGAATCTGACTGAGATGACTACCGCCAGACTGAACACAAATTGATACCTCCAGGCAGTTCTGGATTGATGAACGATATGTGGGATCATATAAATTGAATTGGATGCCTGCAGACAGGGCATGTGCTCTCAGGTTTGCCACATCTCCCACACATTCCAGTTACCTTTCACTTGAGCCAATTCCTGCTTTGACATTACTTTAGACTAAAATTTCTGTTGTTCTGGCCAAGAAAACCTAAAGGAAAGCATAAAGATAGGATGCAGAGAGAACACTTGAACCACTTCCACACCTATTTCCATCCTCAACTTATTCCCTTTCAGAGGTCCGCCCATTACCCATTATTACCATCCTGGTATTGAAAATTTTTTGAAAACTGTACTAAGTACTCACATTCCCCTCCCCCCAAAAAATTTTAAACCCCCTCACTTTGGTAATGTCTGAGCTTAAATAATTCATCTGCTTCCTCTAAAGTAACAGATATAGAAATATGACTGTTACCTGATATTTTCCTTCTTTTTTACGTTAATGACATAAGGCTGTATTTGGTCTTTACACATACGGAGAAACCTCAATCCCTATTAATATCCTTTATAACTGGTTCTTCAATATGTTGAACTTTATAATACAGACCTTGAATTCCTGCCTATCACTCAGAAGTCATTGGGTTTCTTGTATTAGATAAGACCTCAAAATATGATAACTCTTTAATTCACCTTTATATAATAACTCTTTAACATCTCAGTTTTACTTCTACTATTTTTTGCCAAAGTTGTTTCAATTAATCTTTGTGAAAGATTTTCTATTTTCTTGCATTTTCAGATTATTGAAATATAACTGATAATTTATATTATCTCTTTATCCTTTGAATACAGTGCCTTGATCTGGAAGAGGGAGGAGGAAAAGGGAGAATCTTAGTATTAGGTTTATACATTAAAACAAATTTTAAACTATTCCTTTTCTTTTCCTTTCCTCCTTCCTTTTCTAGCTTTGAGTCAGGGCTGTTGGAGGTGGAGGGGGGAATTAATTGAGTGAGGGTGGGTTTTTAGAATAATTCAGGTCAGTGAAGAAAAGAGGTAGGAATAAGCAGTTAACATTGCCCATTCCAAATTCTCCTATTGCTGGTTTTTCCCCACTCACATTCCCCTTGCATGCATTATTTTCAATGAATAATCTGGTCATTTTAATATGTTGGTATTTAAAAGTGAAATTCATTAATTGTACATTTATAATATTCTTAAATCTATGTTCACAGCTTTTTCGACCTTCTTATGGTTTTAACCTGACTGATCCTTATTGTCGACTTTTGGAAAACCAATATAAAAGTCTCCATGATCCACATTTAAGAGCCTACCATAAACGTAAAGATATCTTGAGGAGATTAAAGAAAGGTGGCTATGTCACCAGCAATAATAAAGTGAGTTGACGATAACTTCTTTTTAATCATGGAAAACCTCCAAGACTTGGTATAAGCTTGCTTCTGTACCACACTGGGGGGCCTGTATCACCTTTAACTTGGTCATAAGAGATACTTAATGGAGAATTCCATAAATTATTCAGTATTTGGGTCAAAGGAAACCAGACAACAGTTGTTTTCTAAATGAAACTACTTCCTCCTTTACCTTTTTACTTTGTAATATCAAAAGATGGTTACCAAATAATTTGAAGATATAAAAATAATTTTCTCAACTGTATTATCATCCTCTGTCTCTAATGGCACTATATGCTTGTCAAAGATTATGTCCCATATATTTTTTAAAAACTTAATAACCTAGCAAAATCCGCCTGATAGAGTCCTGATGGGCTCTCTTCTTATTGGGGTTGAACATTATTATTGCATTGGTATTTTATTTTAATAACTCCAGTCATATGTACTCAATTCCTTCTCATGGCATAAGTTGTATTAATAAAGTAATATTATTTGGATAGCAATTTCCTGTTGATTAATAATTTTAGAGAGATATTACTTACAAAATGGTTAGCAATTTATTACTCGATACCAAAATGTTATTTTTGCTCTGGAAAGTAATTGCTTTGATTTTAAAATATTTGTATTTATATATTTTGTTGTTATTGTTTTGTGTTTTTTTTTTTTTTTAGATTGTATGTACCTTGAGGGAATTGAATAAGTACAGGCAATATCTTACCAGTTTAAAATTAGACTTTGAAAGAAACTATATAAGAGAACAAGTAAGTTAAATACTTAAATTTGGTTTCTTTACATCGGGTTCGGAAGAAAGGTTTGTTTGTATACAAAGTATTTTCTTACAATATTTTGCCTTGAATTTGATAACATAAATAATTTTTCCACCTAAAAGTTTAGAGCAGGAGTAAATAATATTTTGAGGTTGCTATTTTGTGCCAAGAAAGGGAAAGGGACCAAGTCATCTATTAATATGCCAGTGGAGGCTGACAAAATTTAGAAATTAAATTGCTACTCAGACATGTCCCTTCTACCTGAGCTGGGACCAATAGAAAGAGTCTGTTGTGGCAGCAAGATCCTTAAGCTGGAAACCAAAACAGCTTAAGTAACAGGAGAGGAACAGTATGAATAGTTACAACATCCTAAAGGTGACTCAAAGAACATGTACACTGTGTGTTTATATTCACACACATGTGGCTGTGTTCATACAGAAAAAAATGTCCTTAAAGGTGAAGTGGAATGATATAGTATAGATTGAGTGGGTATAGTTAGTGACTTCCTTTCACATATTGACTCAAAGTTTGTGTGAGAGTGTGTGCACACGTGAGCCTGCGCCCATGTGTGCGAGAGTGAATTCAGGCTTTAGAGTGAAGAGAGTTGGATAAAATGAGAAAGGTGAGCATATGTGTACTTTTACAAGTTTATGTTCCAAGGTCAAGAGAGTTGTATAGAAATGAAGATGACTCCCCAATACTTTTAAATTTTCCTTATTTCCTCCCGTTTCCTCCTCTGTGCCTACAGTTTCTCCTCCACTTTCTTCCATTTTTTAAATTTCTTCAGAATGAGTAGAAAAATAAGCTAAAATATTTATCTTTTATTTTCAGAGAGAGAAATCTCTACTTTGGTTCAGTTGTCCATGTCTGCAGTGGATTCAAAATAGATTTAAATGCCGTTAGCAACTTCCCTGGAGGTCCAGTGGTTAAGACATTGCCTTCCAATGCAGGGGGTGTGGATTCAATCCCTGGTCGGGAAGCTAGGATCCCACATGCCTCAGGGGCAAAGAACCAAAAACATAAAACAAAAGCAATATTGTAACATTCAGTAAAGACTTTAAAAATGGTCCACATCAAAAATGCAGTTAAACAGAATTAGTTATTTACAGAGTATGGGAATTTTACTAAACACTAGATATAAAAAGGCATCTCAAAAGACAGTTTTATTTCTGGGAAATGTTTAAAAAAATTTATATATATACATACATATACGTATATATGATACACACTTTTTTTAATAGAAAATGCTTGCAAAACAAGTAAATAAACTGCAGGAAGACAATCAAATACCTGGACGTTCTGATGTTGCACAGTTCCAAAACTGGTTGTTACAGGAGGGCTCCCTGTCTGTTAAGGACCAGGAACGATTAATAAGGCACAGGTGAGATTGAAGTTAATGCATATTTTATGTATGTGATGTGGACCCAAATAAGTTGGAAAATAACTCGAAATAATTGAAGGTAGGAAATTTTTTAAAGTACCGGAGACAATTTAACTCTACTGTGAAGAGGAAGGGAGATCAAGAGGTACAGAAACTTGGGTGCCAAGGCTAAAGATGAATTCCTACTAGAAAAGATAGGTTTTCTGGGAGTCCAAGAGGTAATCCAAGCTGATAACTGAAGAACTAATCAAATCCAAAATCATTCCTATAGTCAGAGATGGTGGGAAAGTATCTTTAGCACATGTCTCTAAAAATAGTTTTCTTATGGGTCTTGAGGAAATTAATGCAAAGTCAAAAAAGGTTTGATAATAACTTTATCTAGTATTCATAAACATGCATTATCTGTTAAAAAAAAAAACCTGCAAGCTCTTTAGATATTATCTACTCACGTTCAATCATTACCTTTCCATAGTCAAGACTATTTCTTAGGAAGATATAGTATAGTTGTTTCCTCTTCCTCCTTCATTAAAGTGAGGAATTAAGCTGCAGTACCTGATTTTTATGTTCCATGGTAGTTCCATAATACATATTGACATACCGGAAACGCAGACTATAGGTGGAAGATTTGTTCAAGGCCTTGTAAATTACAAGGGCCTCAACATACGTCTTTTCTTAGGAAATTCAAATCTGATTTTTTTTTCCAGATCTGAAGTCAGTGTTTCAGCTATTTCAGCCTTCTTTGCAAACTCGTATTCCTAAGTCTATTGTGAATATGTAGTGTGCAAAATGTTTTTAATCATTCTGCTCCACATTTCATCATTGTCTTGGCCATAACAACAGATACATACATACATACATACATATATATATATATGTAGTAGGGAGACTTGTATAATGAATAAAATATGGTGAGTTCATGGGTCAGGCTGGCTTAAAGTCCATGAACAGAGCTGATAGAAAAACAGTAAAATTCCTGTAGCTCAAGAAATAAAAAGCAAGAAAGGAGGTAGTTTGGGAATATCAAAGCAGATAATGCCATCATAAGGAAAACTCCCAATTCATCTTCACTTACATTTGCACTTTTACTCAGATATTTGGATATGATAAGTAAAGAATTAGAACATCTTGCGCACACAGCAGAAGAGCAACGCCTTCTCCAGATGGATAGAGAAGAAAGACGACAGCGGGAACATGCAAGAAGAAAACTCAGTCTTCGTAGAAAAATTGAAGAGGTAAGAGACAACAGATTTGAAATATTGAGAGAAATTGTGTACAGTTATTTCATTTGTAAATAATTTGAGCTGTCCATCACACTTCTTGAAGTGATTTCAAGTCTAAACATTTTACCCACTTTGATCTTTCTTCACAGCTATAACACGCAAGTTGTTAGGTAAAGTGAGGATGATACCACAAACTACATATATGAGCCAATATCTGCTCTTAAAGTGATGATGATAAGAGTTACTAGATACTGTTTAACTCCCCTATAGCCCTCAGTGTGGAAAGGAAAAAATTTTAAATTTAGCTTTAGTTACAAATAACCATCCCTGCATTCCTAATAGGGTGCAGTAAAGAAAGTGCATTCTAAAGCCCATATATGACTTTAGTTACGCTTAACCTGATTTCTTTTAGGCTCTTGACTTGTTCTAACTTGCTTGTAAGTAGTGGACAAAATACAGAGGTTTATTGTGAATACATACTGAATACAGTAACATGGTGCTCTCTAGGAATGGAAGACAAAAGAAATGTTACTTCTGACAAGGATCGGAGAAGATATTAAAAGAGAAGCTAGGATAGAGGAACAACGGCGTAAAAGCAGAGAAGAGAGTGACAGGAAGGTAGGGTAAACTTTAACTTCTAATTGGGGCTATTTGAGGACAAGCTTTGGATAGCTTTGATTTTTGAATGTGGTTCACTTTGTGAGGTGATAGAATAGCTACCCCAAATGATTTATATTATACAAATCTGAAATTACAAAAAAATTTTCTATATTTTGGTTGCATTATATTGTGACTGTAATATAAAAAGTACTTCTTTATTATTTGATATAACTACTTTTGACTTTATCTCACACCACAAACTACACTTGTAATTCCTATAGAAAAAATTTACCTAACTGGTTGTTTTTCTTAGAATCAGAATTTCTTGGAGAAAGTTCTCAGTTTTTTCCCCACTGGTTAATTTTTTTAGAGTAACTGTTTTGAACGTAAAGTAATATGTAATATTTTATGATTTAGAGTATAATTCAGTATAAAGAGAAAGAAAATTCATTTGTAATCCCAGCACCACCCTATTAATTTATTGGTATACATACACACACAACTATATACACATACATTGCATAATATTTCTATGAATATTTATATAGTGCAGTAAGTAAATTCATGTTATTATTCCTCACAGGTTGTTTTGTAGATTGCTTTTTCATTTAATGAAATAACATTGACAACTCTCCAAGTCAATAAATATTAATCTCAAGTAACCTAATCTAAATGATTATTTTAGGTAATTTGTTCTTGACAAACCTATATGTAAGTATAAGATTAACATAATTTGGTTATACTGGTATATACTGCTATATAATTTTTTAAATATTGGAGATTGAAATATGTTAATCTTTTATTCTACCCTTCTTACATGTACCTTTTAGTATTGTCAGGGACTCATTGCTCATATGGCAAGCTCAGCTTATTCTAATTTACTATAATTATTATTTTCTAATATTTAATTTTTCACCACTTTTTTATTGGACTAGAATTGATTTACAGTGTTTTAGTTTCACATGTACAGCAAAGTGACTCAGTTATACATATACATATATTCATTCTGTTTTAGATTCTTTTCTCATATAGGTTATCACAGAATATTGAGTAGAGTTCCATGTGCTATACAGTACATCCTTGTTGGTTATCTATCTTACATAATAGTGGTGTGTGTGTGTTAATCCCAAACTCCTGGTTTATCCCTCCCCTCCACATTTCCCCTTTAGTAACCATAAGTTTGTTTTCAATATCTGTAGGTATGTTTCTGTTTTGTAAATAAGTTCATTTGTTTCTTTTTTTAAGTTAGATTCCACATATGAATTATATCATATGATATTTGTCTTTCCCAGTCTGACTTACTTCACTTAGTATGATAATCTCTAGGTCCATCAGTGTTGCTGCAAATGGCATTATTTCATTTTTTTTGTGGTGGAGTAATATTCCATTGTATATATGTAACACATCTTCTTTATCCGTTTTTCTGGCAGTGGACATTTAGGTTGCTTCCATATTTTGGCTATTGTAAACAGTGCTGCAATGAACATTGGGGTGCATGTGTCCTTTCAGGTTATAGTTTTCTGCAGATATATGGCCAGGAGGGGGATTGCTGGATCATTTGGTAGTTCTATTTTTAGTTTAAGGAATCTCCATACTGTTCTTCATAGTGGTTACACCAGTTTACATTTCCACCAACAGTGTAGGAGGGTTCCCTTTTTTCTACACCCTCTCCAGCATTTATTATTTGTAGACTTTTGATGGTCATTGTGACCAGTGTGAGGTGATAACTCGTAGTTTTGATTTGCGTTTATCTGATAATTAGTGATATTGAGCATCTTTTCATGTGCTTTTCGGCCATCTGTATGTCTTCTTTGGACAAATGTCTATTTAAATCTTCTGCCCATTTTGTGATTGGGTTGTTTGAGTTTTTTTTGGATATAGAGCTGCATGAGCTGTTTGCATATTTTGGAAATTAATCCCTTGTTGGTCGCTTCATTTTCAGATATTTTCTCCCATTCTGAGGGTTGTCTATTCATTTTGTTTATGGTTTATTTTGCTGTGTAGAAGCTTTTAAGTTTAATTAGGTCCCACTTGCTTATTTTTGTTTTTATTTTCATTACCCTAGGAAGTGGATCAAAAAAGATATTTCTGCAATTTATGTCAAAGAGTGTTCTGCCTATGTTTTCCTCTAAGAGTTTCATAATGTCCAGCTCTCATTTAGGTCTTCGATCCATTTTGAGTTTATTTTTGTGTATGGTATTAGAGAGTGTTTTAATCTCATTCTTTTACATGTAGCAACAACATGCCCCAGATTTCCTCTTAATTTTTGCCTTATGACATTTACTATTCAAGGAGTCCTGGCTGATTTTAGTGACATCTAGTGCAATGGATCAAATTCTGGCACTGAGAGTGCCCGTTAAACATGACCACTGATGGTAGGCATGATAACAGCACAAGCTTCTTGAGACATCTTAACAGCAGAGCTATTTGAATTATTAATATTTCCAATGCAGCTATTCTAAATTGTCTTTTTTTGAATCATGTTTTAATATGAGAGGTTTTCAATCCATTTATATGTTTAATATATTTATCTTTTTCTTTCAGATTTGATATTATCTGTATTTTTACTCCAAATTATGAGCTTAAGTTAGAGTAAACAAAAACTTTTGAGATCTGTTTTAGCTTTTGTCAAAAATCAGTTGTATTAGTCTAACTTTACTCCTTTTCTGCTCTTTGACCTATTTATCTCTCATGCAGTCTTGAATTGTATATCTTTAATAGTTCTTTAAATCAGTAATGTTAGCCTTCCAAGTTTGTTTTTCTATTTCAAAGCTGTTTTGATTAATCTAAGCCCTTTACATTTCTATATAAATTTTAAGATCATCTTGTCAATTTCTGCCAAGAAATTTTGTTGAGATTTTGATTGGAATTTTATTGACTCTTTAGGTCAGTTTGGGGAAAATTGATCTTTTGGTAACATTGGGTCTTCCAACTCATGAACCAAATACCTCTCTCCATTTATTTAGGTTTTCTTAATTTTTCTTCTCATGTACTTATGTAATTTGATGGGTACAGCTCTTACACATCTTTTGCTAGATTCATCTCTATGTATTTCATAATTTTATGCTATTGTAATTTATATTTTTAATTTCAAATTCCAATTGATGTTAGGATATAGAAACAATTTTTAATATTCATTTTGTATCTTATATTGTTAAAAACACTTATTAGTTCTAGTAGTTTTATTCTAGATGCCAATTGATAAATGATCATGTTACTACAAATAAAAATAGTTTAACATCCATTGAACACGGATGCCTTTTTATTTCCTTTTCTTGCCTGACTACAGTGACCAGAACCTCCAGTATAATGTAGAATAGAAGCAATTATAATGGACATTATTATCAAATACTTCTTTTGTCCTCTCTTGCCTCTCTGAAGACACAATAAGCTGCTTGACATTGTACCAGACTTCACTGATAAACTTTTCATTATGTAATTTTTAAATTGAAATATAGTCAGTGTACAATATTATGTTAGTTTCCGGTGTATTACATAATGCTTTGACATTTGCATACATTATAAAATGATCACAACAGTAAGTCTAGTAACCTTCTGTCCTTATACAAAGTTAATATGATATTTTTGACCACATTCCCTATGCTGTATATTTTGTCCTTGTGATTCATTTATTATATAACTTGAGGTTTGTACCTCTTAATCCCCTACATCTTTTTCACCCATTTGCCATTCCCTTTCTTCTGGAAACCAGCTGTTTCTTCTCTATATCTCAATCTGTTTTGTTTTGTTCATTTTATTTTTTAGATTCTACATATGATATCATGCAGTATTTTTCTTACTCTGACTTATTTCACTTAGCATAATATCCTCTAGGTTATCCATGTTGTCACAAATGGCAAGATTCCATATTTGTAATGGATGAGTAATATTTTATTGTGTGTGTGACCACATCTTCTTTATCCATTTGGTTATGGATGGACACTTAGGTTGCTTCTATATCTTGGCTACTGTTAATAATGTTGCAGTGAATACTAGGGTGCGTATATCTTTTGTATTAGTGTTTGTATTCCCTTGGTTAAATACCTAGAAGTGAAATTGCTGGGTCATATGGTAGCTCTATTTTTAATTTTTTGAGGAGTTTCCATACTGTTTGCCATAGTAGTACCAGATAATAATTTACAATCCTACCAGTAGTGCCTTGAGGGTTCCCTTTTCTCCACATCCTCACCATTTGTTATTTTTTTTAAGCTCTTTATTGGAATATAATTGCTTTACACTCTTGTACCAGTTTTTGAGGTACACCAAAGTCAATCAGCTGTATTTATACACATATCCCCATATTCCCTTCCTCCCACGGCTCCCCTCCACCCTCCCTGTCCCGGCCCTCTAAGGCATCATCCATCATCGAGTTGATCTCCCTTTGTTATACAGCAACTTCCCACTGGCTATCTGTTTTACAGTTGGTAGTATATATATGTCTATGCTACTGTCTTACTTCGTCCCAGCTTCCCCTTTGCCCCCCACCCCCCCAACCTCGTGACCATTTGTTATTAATTGCCTGTTTAATTATCACCATTCTGGCAGGGGTGAGGTAGTATCTCATTGATTTGCATTTCCCCGAAGATGAGTGATGTTGAGTATCTTTTCATGTGTTTTTGGCCATCTGTATGTTTCTGGAAAAATATTCATGCAAGTGCCCTGCCCATTTTTTAGTTGGGTTGTTTGGGGGTTTTTGTTTGTTTTTTTGTTTTTTGAATTGTAAGATTCCATTGAATATTTTGGATATTAACCCTTTACTTAGGTATATTGTTTGCAGATATCTTCTCCCATTCAGTAAGCTGCCTTTTTCTTTTGCTAATAGCCTACATATCCAAAAACATTTTAGTTTGTTGTAGTCCCATTTGTTTATTTTTGATTTTGTTTTCCTTGCCTGAAAAGATAGATCAAAGTAATAATAATAATGCTAACATCAATGTTAAAGAGCATACTGCCTGTTTACTCCTAGGACTTTTTTGGTTTGGGGTGTTACATTTAAGTCTTTAATCCATTTTGAATTTGTTTTTGTATATGGTGTGAGAAAGTAAATCAATTTGATCCTTTCCCTGCAGCTGTCCAGTTTTCCCAACATTTATTAAAGAAGCTGTCTTCTCCCTGTTGTGTATTCATGCCTCCTTTGTTGTAGATTAATTGACCATATAAGTGTGTGTTTATTTCTGGGCTCTCTCTTCTTCTGTGCCAGCTCCATACTGTTCTGATTACTGTAGCCTTGTAATATAGTTTGAAATCAGGGACCATGATTTTGGTCGTCTTTCTCAAGATTGTTTTGATTCTTCATGGTCTTTTGTATTTTCATACCGATTTTAGAATTATTCTAGTTGTAAAAAATGCCATTGGTTAGGGTTGGGATTACATTGAATCTGTACTTTGCCTTGGATAATATGGTCATTTTAACAATATCCTTCTAATTCATAAGCACTATATATTTTCCCATTTGTCTTGTCTTCAACTAATTTCATTAATGTCTTACAGTGTTCAAGTGTAAGTCTTTTACCTCCTTTGTTAGAGTTATTCCTGGGTATTGTATTCTTTTTGATGCAATTGTAAATGTGATTGATTCTTAATTTCTCTTTCTGATAGTTCATTGTTAGTGTATAGAAACATGACAGATTTCTGTATATTAAATTTGTATCCTGCAACTTTACTGAATTCATTTATTAGTTCTAACAAATTTGGGGGGCATCGTTATGATTTTCTATATATAGTATCATGTCATCTGCAGACAGACAATTTTACATCTTCCTTTCCAATCTGGATGCATATTATTTCTTTTATTGTCTGATTGCCATTGCTAGGACTTCCAATACTATATTCAACAAAAGTGGTGAGATGGGGGGGCATCCTTGTCTTATTTCTGATCTTAGAGGAAATGCTTTCAGCTTTTCACCATTGAATATGATGTTGACTATAGGTTTGTCACATAGGGTCTTTATTATGTTAAGGTATGCTTCCGCTGTACCCACTTTGTGGAGAGTTTTTATCATAAATGGATGTTGAATTTTGTCAAAACCTTTTTCTGCATCTATTGAGATAATTATATGCTTTCTATTCTTCAGACTGTTAATATGGTATATCACACTGATTGATTTGCAGATATTGAACCATTCTTATATTCCTGGGATATATCCCACTTGATCATGGTGTGTGATCCTTATAATGTATTGTCAAGTTCACCAGTGCTAATGGCCTGTAATGTCCCCTTTTTTGTGGTGTCTTTGTCTTGTTTCAGTATCAGGGTGATGCCTGTCTCCTAGAATGATTTTAGAAGACCCTTCCTTCCTCTTTGATGTTTTGAAATAGTTTGAAAAAGATAGATGTTAACTCTACTTTAAATATTGGTAGAATTTACCAGTAAAGTGCTCTGGTCCTGCTGATTAAATTTCATTACTGGTAATTGGTTTGTTCACATTTTCTTTTCTTCCCAGTTCAGTCTTGGGAAGTTGTACATTTCTAGGAATGTATATTTCTTCTAGGTTGTATATCTTATTGGCATATAATTGTTCACAATAATCTCTTATGATCCTTTGTATTTCTATGGTGTTGATTGTAACGTCTCCTTTTTCATTTCTGATTTTATTTATTTGGGCCCTCTCTTTCTTGATGAATCTAGCTAAAGGTTTATCATTTTTTTTTACCTTTTCAAAGAACCAGCTCTTAGTTTCCTTGATCTTTTCCACCTTTTTTAGTCTTTATTCCATTTATTCTGTTCTGATCTTTATGACTTCATTCCTTCTACTAACTCTAGTTTTGTTTGTTCTTCTTCTAGTTCTGTTAGGTGTAGGTTAGATTCTTTATTTGAGAATTTTGTTTCCTGAGGTGAGCTTATATTGCTATAAACTTCACTCTTAGAACTGCTTTTGCTAAGACTTTGGATCATTGTGTTTCCATTTTCTTTTGTCTCCATGTACGTTTAGTTTGATTTCTTCAGTGACCTATTGGTTGTTAAGTAGCATAACGTCTAGCCTCCACGTATTTGTTTTTTGCAGGTTTTTCTTGAGGTGATTTCATTGTGGTCAGAAAAGATGCTTGATATGATTTCAGTCTTCTTAAATTTATTTAGACTTGTTTTGTGGCCTAACATGTGATTGATCTACGCTGGAGAATGCCCCCTGTGTACTTGAAAAAAAAGTGTATTCTGCTGCTTTTCAATGGAATATTATATATATATATATATATATATATATATATATATATATATATATATAATCCATCTGGTCTAATGTGTTGTTTAAGGCTAGTGTTTCCTTACTGATTTTCTATCTGGATGATCTATCTGTTGATGCAAGCGGAGTGTTATTGTCCCTTACTATTATTGCATTACTGTCAATTTCTCTCTTAATGTTTGTTAGTATTTACTTTGGGTATCTAGTTGCTCCTATGTTGGGTACATAGATATTTACAATTGTTATATCTTCCTGGATCAATCCTTTTATCATTATGTAATATCCTTCTTAGTTTCCTGTCACAGTCTTTGTTTTAAAGTCTCTTTTGTCTGATAAAAGTATTGCTATCCCAGATTTTGTATGGAGTACCTTTTCCATCCCCTTATTTTCAGTTTGTGTGTCTTTAGATCTGAAGTGAGTCACTTGCAGGCAGCATATATATGGATCTTGCTTTTGTATTCATTTAGCAACTCTGTCATCTGATTGGAACATTTAGTCCACTTACATTTAAAATAATTACTGATATGTATGTACGTATTGCCATTTGTTTATTGATTTCTGTTTGTTTTGTAGTTCTTTTTCATTCCTCTAATCCTTTTCTCTCTTTCGTTGTGACTTGATGAGTATCTTTAACATGCTTGGATTTGTTTCTCTTTTTTGTGTGTTTTATTATACGTTTTGAGTTTGTGGTTACTGTGAGATTCATGTGTAAAAACCCATGTATATATACACACACACAATAATTTATAATATATTATTTTAGTTGGTGATCTCTTAGACTCAAATGCATTCAGGCAACCCTACATTTTTATTCTCCCCTCCACTTTTAATGTTTTGATATATTTTACATCTTTTTGTTTTGTGTATCCCTTAACTACTTGTAGTGACTAAAGATGATTTTACTACTTTTGTCTTTTAACTTTCCTACTCACTTCATAAGTGGTTGATCCACTGCCTTTTACTGTATGCTTGCCTTTACCAATGAGATTTTTTCTTTTGTGTTTTTCATATTTCTAGTTGTGCTGTTTTCTGCTTAGAGAAGTCCCTTTCACAAATCTTGTAAAGCCAGTTTAGTGGTGCTGAGCACTTTTAGCTTTTGCTTTTCTACCAAACTCATGAGCTCTCCTTCAAATCTGAATGATAGCCTTGCCAGGTATTCTCGGTTGTAGTTTTTCCTTTCATCACTTTGAATAATTGTGCCACTCTTTTCTGGTCTGCAAAATTTCTGCTGAAAAAAGTTAGCTCAGAGTCTTATGGGAGTCACCTTGTACATAATTAGTTGCTTTTCTCCTGATGTTTTTAAAATTCTCTTTAATTTTTGCCAATTTAATTGTAGCATGTCTTGGTGTGGACCTTTTGGGGTTGATCTTGATTGGGATTCTTTGTGCTTCCTGGACCTGAATGTCCATTTTCTCTCCCAGGTTAGACAAGTTTTCATCTATTTCTTCAAAAAAGTTCTCAGCCCTTTTCCTTCTCTCTTCTCCTTCTGCGACCCCTGTAATGCAAATGATAGTGTGGTTGATGTCCAGAGGTGTCTTAAACTTTCCTTATTTTGTTTAACTCTCTCTTCTCTTTTCTGTTCAGCTTGTATGATTCCAGCTACTCTGTCTTCTGGTTCACTGATCTGTTCCTCTGTATCAGCTAATGTGTTAATTCCTTCTAGTGTATTTTTTATTTTAACTATTATTCAGTCCTGTTTGATGTTACATTTCCCAATTTTGAAGAAGTGTCCTTATGTAGGTAACATACTATGAGGCCCAGCAGCACACTCCCCTATGGTCATGAGAGCTATATGCTCTAGGGGTGTGCCCTACAGGGGCTGCATGGGCCCTTCTGTTGCTTCTGCAGTTGCAGTGACAATTACTTTGGTGTGCTGGTAGGCAGAGCTGGCCCCTGGTCTGGTTGGCTGCCACACCCTGCCTCATATAATGGCTGCCTGCCCACTGGTGGACAAACTGGGTCCTGGTGCAGCTGGTTCCAAGGCCCATGCCTCGTGCCAGCCAACTGGTGGACAAGGCATGTCCTGGTGAGGCTGGCTATGGGACCTGAGGTGGCTAGGGCAGGTACTAGTCCCCTGTTGGGAGATGAGGAACCAGTGAGGCTGGTTGTATGGCCCACATGGGTACCAGAATGGGTGCCAGCTTCCTGGTGAGCAGATCATCCCCCAGTGCTAATAAACTAGAGGGAGGACTCCAAAATGGCACTTGCCGGCACTAGTGTCCTCGTAGTAGAACAAGCCTCCAAAAATGGCTGCTACCAGTATCTCCATCCCCAAAGGGAATGCCAGCTGCCTCCTGTCTCTCCAGGAGTCTCTCCAAGATGAACAAGTCAGTCTGACCCAGGCTTCTTTCACCTCACTGCCTCTGTGCTGGGACTCAGAACATGTGAGATTTACATGTGCCCTTTAAGAGCAAAGTCACTATTTCCTATAGCCCTCTGGTTCTCCCATACACAAGCCCTCCTGACCTTCAAAGCCAAATGTTCTTGAAGTTCGTCGTCTTGGTGCAGGACCCCCTGGCTGGGGAGCCTGATGTTGAACTTGAACCTCTTTCTCCTTGGAAAGAACCTCTACAGTTGTGATTATCCTCTTGTTTGTGGGTCACCTACCCCAAGCTGTGGCTCTTGACTATATTGCATCTCTTCCTCTCATACCCATCTCATTGTGGTTGCTTCTTTATACCTTTGGTTGTAGAAAATCTTTTCTTCTAGTGTTCATGTCATTCTCATAGTTGTTCTGCAAGTAGTTTTAATTTTGGTGTGCCCATGGAAGGAGGTGAACTCAAGGTCTTCCTACTTAGCCATCTTGGCCGCATCCCCTCATTTTGTAATTTTTCCCTCTCGGTGTTTCTTTTTAGGTGATTTCTTTTTCTGAATACATATTAATTAATCTCTTTCCCTGCAGTGTCTACTCAGCCATTAATGCATCCATTGCATTACTCATCTCACACATTAAAAAAAAAAAATTGATTTGGGCCCTTTTTATATCTTCCATGTCTCTTGTTTACCTTGTAAACATTGGTTTGGCCAGAAAGTTCATTTGGGTTTTTCCATAAACCTGAACAAACTTTTTGGCCAGCCCAACATATGGAATGCAGTTATCTGATTTTTTTAATTCAGGTATAGTTAATTTACGTTGTTAGCTTCAAGTGTACACCAGTGATTCAGCTATACATATATATGTGTATATATATAGATAGATTCTTTTTCTGATTCTTTCCCATTATAGGTTATTACAAGACACTGCATATAGTTCCCTGTGCTATACAGTAGGTCCTTGTTGTTTACCTGCTTTATATATAGTAGTGTGTATATGTTAATCCCATATTCCTAATTTATCTCTCCACCCACTCCCTGCTATCCCCTTTGGTAACCATAAGTTTGTTTTCTGTGTCTGTGAGTCTATTTCTGCTTTGTAAACAAGTTCATTTGTTTCATTTTTTTAGATTCCACATACAACTGATATCATATGGTAATTGTGTTTATCTGACTTACTTCACTTGCTATGGTAATCTCTAGGTCCATCCATGGTGCTGCAAATAGCATTATGTAATTCTTTTTATGGCTAAGTAGTATTCCATTGTGTATATACATTATATATATCACATCTTCTTTCTCCATTCCTCTGTTGATGGACATTTAGGTTGCTTCCATGTTTTGGCTATTATAAGTTGTGCTGCAATGAACATTGGGGTGCATGTATCTTTTTGAATTAGAGTTTTCTCCACATATATGCCCAGGAGTAGGATTGTAAGATCATATGGTAATTCTATTTTTCGTTTATCTATTTTAATGTTATCTTTAATTCTAACACCTATATCATTTCTGGATCATTCTTGATTGATTACTCACTTTATGGGTCATATTTCTATGCTTCTTTATATGCTTGGTATTCTTTGATTGGATGCCAAATATCATGAATTTTACATTGTGTGTGCTGAATATTTTCAGCTTTTTATAAATAGTCCTTAGCTTTTTTTCTTGAATTTAGATAGGTAATTTATTTGGAAATTGTTTTTTTATAGGACTTCCTTTTTAATATTTGTTAGATGGGTCCAGAGCCATGTTTAATCTGGGACTAGTTATTCCCCGCTACTGAGGCAAGACCCATTATAATACTCTACCCAATGCCCTGTGACTTATGAAAATTTTCTGAGTGGCTGGTGAGAATAGGCATCATAGGTAGATGCCAAGTACTGTTCTCTTGAATCCTTTGGCATGGTCCTGTCTTTGGCCTTGGAGAGTTTCCTCACGTACACATAGGGATCCATTCTCTTGCTGACTACACTAGGAAATTCTCTGAGGATTTCTGGGTTTTTGTTTCCTCTGTGAAGCTGTCTCTCTTTTCTGGTACATCCAGTGTCAATATTAGTCCAGAGATTTACAGAGAGAAATAAAATTTCATGTATGATATTATGTTTACCTGTATTAGGCCTGAGTGACTTTTGCTTAAGGAACCCTCTAACTGAAGATGATTTAGAAATTGCCTAAACTCACCAGGAGAGCAATGAGTTGAGATGCTATCTGATCTGAAACTGGACACCCTGAAGGTGTTCAGTGAGATAAATTGCACATAAGGGTTAAATATAGTCTTCATGTTTGACCACATGTTGAAATTTACCCCTTACTACCCTCTGAAATTTGTACTCAGAATAACCTTACAAGTCACAAGACTTGCTCATTTCCCACATACTGTCACATTTTAAATACTTATTTGTATTTCTAAACAGCAAGTTGATGTTAACCAATATACTTCTTTTATATTTTAGAAACAAGCCCTTCTAGAGAAAAAAATGGCTTATCATTTACAAAAAATGCAAGAAAGTGGCATTAAAAAAGAAGATATGAGGAAAAATGCAATTGATTACAGAGAACACGATGGACCACATTATGAATGTGAGAACATTAAGAGCTGATGCAGCTGTGTAGAAAGTGCTTGTCTATTTATGTGAAACAATCTTTTTGCAAAACTGTTTGCTCACACTTGCTACCTGCTTTGTGCCAGGGAAGGGCTCTAGGCATTTCCCTGTCAATAGTTTAAGTTGAAAAGTAGACATATATGTAAAAATTAAAACAAAAATAACCTCAACAAGTGGTTCAGCACATAGGCTATATTGCCTATACTGCAGTTCTAACCAACTTCCATATACTTAAAATAATATATAATGTATTTTTTGCTACTGAAACTTAAAAAATTTGTAAGATAATTGCTATTACATACCAACATCGTGTTCTGCTATTTTGCCAGCTGTAAAGGATAGACAGTACCAGAAAAAAAAAAAAAAAAACACAGGGAAGAGGGAAAGGAAGAGGTAGAGAAAGAGGGAAAGGAAGAAAGAAAGGAAAAAAGGGAAGTAATGAAAGTTTAAAGGAAGAACATCATCATTACTTTGTTACATGAAATATTTACGAGATTCATTTTATTTTTAACATTTTAAGACTATAGTAGGATTTATTAATTAATGATTTTAAAATTTCATGGCCAGAATACAAAAATGTAGACTTGTTTTAATTATCTGTGACTTTATGTATCAGGAAAGAATGTAATAATCTTCCATGAGTTATCATCATAGCATCCCATCAATCCTATCTCTGTCCCATAAATCCTGTTTCTAGGTGAGAGCCTCCCTTTGACACTTCAGTAGATTACTAATTAGTCTCCATTGGCTCATATTTTTACCTACCTCAAATCCATTTTTACACTGCTACATAATTACATCTACAACTCTGTTCTGATGGGTTTTTCTTTTCTCCTGGCCTCAAAACTTAAAGATCCCCATTACCTCTTTTTTTTTTAATAAATTTATTTATCATTTATTTATTTATTGGGTGCGTTGGATCTTCATTGCTGCACATGGTCTTTCTCTAGTTGTGGAGAGTGGGGGCTACTCTTCGTTGTGTGTGTGGGCTCCTCATTGCCATGGCTTCTCTTGTTGTGGAGCATGGGCTCTAGGCACGTGGGCTTCAGTAGTTGTGGCACATGGGCTCAATAGTTGTGGCTCACGGGCTCTAAAGCTCAGGCTCAATAGTTGTGGCACACGGGCTTAGTTGCTCTGCGGCATGTGGGATCTTCCTGGAGCAGAGATCGAACCCATGTCCCCTGCATTGGCAGGCAGATTCTTAACCACTGCGCCATCTGGGAAGCCCCCCATTACCTCTTAAATGAAGCTGAGACTTAGGCAACCATTCATCACCATTAGGGTCAAACACAAACCTAACCTTGTCATATTACCTCTTTGAAGAAGGCAGATATGATGTAGGGGTGATATGCTCAGGCTCTGGAGCCAAGCTGCTGAATTCAGAGTCTTGCTTTACCATTTTCTAGCCATGTAAATAGCTTGGACAAATTATTTAACCTCTTTGAATCACAGTTTCGTTATCTGAGAAGATAATACTCCTAAGTCCCAAAAACAGCCCAAAAATTCTAGCCCGTAATAAGCATTCAATTAATTTCATTATCTAATCAAATGAGCCTGTTGACCATTCCTAAAACACAAGTTACCTTTTATACTTCTGTGCCTTTTTTATCCAAGTTTCTAGCCTGGAATGACATGCTCACTGTCCATCTCTTCAAATCCTACAATACTTTAAGCTCCACTGTAAGTGACACTACAAAAAGTCCTTTTTGATAACTGTAACTGGAAGATATCTCTCCTTTGAATCCCTATAGTACTTTGTATTATTCTTAATGCATGTATTCTATACTTCTGTCTTAATTACCCATAATATTGTAACTCCCACCTTTCTGTTTCACAGAGCACCTAGTACTGTATGTATATATGTATGTGTGTGTGTGTGCGCGCACGCGCTTACCAAATGGACTCAGTCTATTCAGCTCATTGAGATAGTGATAGCAATTTCATTCTTCAAAAAAGAAATCACTTTAGAAACTATATACATCCCTGCATCAACAACTGTTAAATTTCTCATTTAATGGGATGAGTTTCAAGAAGACATTTTTAAACACTTGTTACTGCAAATCCCCTCTTTCGAAGAAGTGGGATATAAATTATTTTATCAAGGTGACAAATGAAATTGAATTATACCTCTATAGTAAATTTGTCATCTTCCACCAAGTAGACAGCTTCCAGAGGGACAGAGAGAATAAGAGAGGAAAGGAATATTGGGTGAACCTGCTCCAATGAGAAGACAGGACACTCTCACATTTGACAGTTTTAATGAACACCCATTGAGCACACATGCTGTGAGGATCCTTTGCCCTCCTAAATGTCTAGAAACAGGGACTATAATTTCCTTTATCACAGGGGAGGAATATGTATATGGTTGCCTGTGCTAGGCCATGAGGTACATTCAAGAGTTGCATTTGTCACTGTGGACTGGTAGGTCTCCAGCCAGTAGCTATATTGGTATCCACCTCTACAAAGAGGAAATGGCATGTTACAGTTGAGCCACATATAGCTTTTCGCTCTGTCAAAAGAAAATTCTGTCTCTCCAAGTATATCTTTTAACTTGAAGGAATAATATTTGAAGAGTAATCACTTTTCACATTCCTCCAGCTTCTCCAATACCTCCCCACAATCCTGAATAGAAATTAGCACATAGGTTCACTTTCTGTTGGGCATGAAAAAAGAGTCTATCTTGGGTAATTCTGTTGTCACCATTATTAAAAATAAATGTTTTGTTGCATTTCTTTAAGCTTATTCTCCAAAGAAGAAAAAGAAGAATAATGATGACATAAAGTTAGTTTATCCTGTTGGTGACCAGAAAGCAAATAAAGGAGCATATGGTAATTTAGTATTGTGATAAGAAATATTAAATAGTATTTTTAGGAAAAGCTGAATTTGGATGGCTTTTTTTTGCTTAAATTCAGATAATTCCTCTGTTCTTTGCTGTCAAATGACAGGTTTAGAGTGATGCTTACAAACAATGATCCAACCTCTGTTGCTTTCAGAATTTCATCTCTAGTTACTGATTTAGTATCCTGAACTTATCATTTTAGAAAAGTCAAATGGTCTATTGCTGCTAAATGAACAATGCATGAAGCATAACAAACTGCAAGATAATTTTTATATTGTTCAAAATGATATTTAAAAACTCTGAAGCGAGTCAGAAATTAAGTTTAAAAACATTAACTCAACCCACCATGGACCCCAATGAAATACCACTTTCTTTATTATTTATATCATTCTATGTTACTTCATGTTGTCCATTAGAGCTCATTGGATTAAACCAGGAACCAAAACAGTGGCATAAATATCCTCCAAATAATACACTATCAAAAGTATAAGACTGTTTTAAATTGAGCAATAAGAATTCTTCTCCCATATTAAATTTCCAGGGAAAAATTAAAGTATAAAAATTAAGTCCCCTTTTGTCTTCATCAGTTAAATTCTTTAAAAAAAAATTTAAACTATTTCTTCTCTGTGTGTGTTATTTGATTAGTCTCATAAAGTCTCTGGGGTAAGACAGCGTTGCCTTAGCTGAGGCTGTCTTCCACTCAGGACTACTAACGTTTAGTTAATTCAGTTCTAAGCTTTACGGGTCTCATTTTTAAAGTCCAAAGATTTGTTTTTATTAAACATCAAAGAGTTAGTTACAACACATACAATTATGACAACACCAGCCACACATCTACGAAATGTAGACAATAAAACTAGCAATAAATTCTCAGTCTCTAAAGCAGTTATGCAGAATGATCTTCTAAAACTTTAGTGTTTAATGCAGGCCAGGCTGGTCTTAATGATGTCCAAAAATCTCAGTGATATTGGAGAAAAGGATGGTTAGATGGAAAATACTATTTTCAGCCTCACCAGGGTACCTTACCAGTCTGTCTGTGACTGGCCCAGGTATCAAAAATATAAATTTAATTAAGCATAGTTGGGAGACAAAGATGAATTCTAAAATTGTATTAATACATATTTGGGGAAGGGGAGAGGATCTATTTCTACCCTATACTCTAAGGCATTGGCATGTGAATCATTCTTTTTTTTTTGTGAATTTTAGAAATGTACAGTAGTGATATCACAATTCATTGTATATTAAAAGTGCCCCCCTTTCTCATTCACCATAATCAAACCTCCTTACTTTCCATCTCATCATTGAACTGAGTATGTACTCTGTATAGTGTCACAGCCTTTACACGCTTATGAACAGTTTGCACCCCCACCTCCCATTTTGTAATTGGCAACTATCCAAGCAGAGTTCAGAGGCCAGAATTCTCTATAGTTCCTGCTTCTGATCTTGTCTCTATATTTTTTCATTCTCAAAAAAGATCCTGAGGTAATTTAGTTTGGTTTTTAAATTACCCTAAAACAGAATGGAATTTTCTGTATAATTGCATGAATTTTAACATATATATGAATTTATGTGACCTCTACCACAATCACATAAGAACATTTCCAACATTCCAAAAATGTCCTTTTGCAGTCACACCTTATTCCTTCTCACTAATAAATACCCAGGCAGCCTCTGATATGTTTTCTATCACTAGTTCTTTTTCCTTTGGAAAATGCCTTAGAAATTGAATCATATGGTATTTGACCTTTTGATAATTGCTCCTTTCACTCAACATAATGTCTTTGAAATTCATTCAAATTAATTCATTTGTCAATAGTTTACTCCTTTTTATCACTGAGTAGTAATCCATTGTGTATATATACCAGGTTTATTTATGCATATATCAGTTGAAGGAAATTTGGTTTCCAGATTTTGGTGATTATGAATAGAAAGATCAGAAGTATACATTAAGATTTTTGTGTGAACAAGGGATTGTTGTGTATGTTTAAGTTTGTAAAGAACTGCCCAACTGTTTTCCAGAGTGGCTATAACATTTTGCATTCGCATTAGTAATGCACTAGAGCTCTATTTGTTATGCATCCTTGCAGGCACTGGTATTAACACTAATTTTTATCTTAGTCATTCTGATAGATGTAATGGTATCTCATTGTGGTTTTCATTTGTATTTCCCTGATGGCTAATGATGAATATCTTTTCATATTCTGTTTGCCTTTTGTAAATCCTGCCTAGTAAAGTATTTGCTGAAGCTTTTTGCTCAGTTTTACTTGGATAGTTTTCTTACTGTTGAGTTTTGGAAGTTATTTATATATTCTGAATAAGAATCTTTTTCAGGTGTGTGATTTACAGATATTTTCTCTCAGTCTGTGACTTGCCTTTTAATTTTCTGTTTCTTATTAATTAGTATGTGTATCCCTTTGTCCATATTGCACTCTTTGTTTTTTTATAAATTTATTTGTTGGCTGCATTGTGTCTTAGTTGCTGCACACAGGCTTTCTCTAGTTGGGGCAAGCAGGGGCTACTCTTCATTGCAGTGCGTGGGCTTCTCATTGCAGTGGCTTCTCTTGTTGTGGAACACAGGCTCTAGGCATGTGGGCTTCAGTAGCTGTGGCACATGGGCTCAGTAGTTGTGGCTTGCAGGCTCTAGAGCTCATGCTCAGTAGTTGTAGCACACGGGCTTAGTTGCTCTGCAGCATGTGGGATCTTCCTGGACCAGGGATCGAACCCATGTCCCCTGCATTGGCAGGTGGATTCTTAACCACTGTGCCACAAGGGAAGTCCCAAGTCTTTGGGACTTTGATTATTGTAGCTTGTTATTATCTTAAAATGTATAATTCCAGCAACCTTTTCTTCAAAATTTTTATGGATATTTTAATTCATTGCCTGAGTATAAATTTTTACTCAGCTTTACTGCAAAAAATTATGCCAGGATTTTTGAATGAAGTATATTAAATCAATCTATAGACTGATTTAAGGGGGAGAGAAATCTCTACAGGGTCTTTCAATCCATAAACATAGTATCGCTTTCTTTTCATTTAGGTTAACCTTGATTTCTTTCATAAGTGTTTTGTAGTTTTCAGCATAGAAATCTTGTATATGTTGTGTTATATTTATACATAAGTGCTTCATTTTTGGTACTGTTGTACATGGTATTTTTAACAGTTTTTAAAGTTTCATTTCCAATTGTCCATGGCTATTGTTTTTACTATGTCTCTTTGTACTGCTTTTTTAGTGCTTGTTCTAGGTAACAATGTACTTACTTACCTTATCACAGTCAACTCTGACTAGATATTCTACCTCTTTATGTAGAATGTGGAAACCTGGAAACCTTACGACTATATACATCTTATTCCTCTCCCCTTTGTTATAGGTATCTTATGTACTACATCTACATACACCAAACAGCCACTCAGACAAAGTAATCATTGTTTAAATGACTAAAATGAGATACCATTACAACAACAGTTTTTTTACTCAAATAATTAACATTTTGGTTGCCTTTTAATTCCTGATGTTTCTGGTCTGGTATAATTTTCCTTCAGTCTATAGAACTTCCCTTAGCATCTCTTTTAGAACAAATTTTCTGTTACTGAATTATCTTAGTTTTCCTTCACCTAAGAGTATTTTTATTTTACCTTCATTCCTGAATGATAATATAAATTGTCAGGCTTTTTTTCCCAAAAAACTTTAAAACTCTTTTTCTTCATGGTTCTGAAGGATATGGATACCATTATTAAGATATTTTAATATAACTGATATTTTATAGTCTTTTGTGACTTGTTTTTTACATTCAGCAGTATATTTCGAAAGTTTTTATCTGTGTATTGCCTGACATTTTACTTCATTTTAGTACTAATCCTATCCCATTGTGTAAATATCTCATGTGTAAATTCACCACAATTTAATATATGTTTTTCTTTTGGTCAAAGTATCTGTTATTTGAACAATATTTCACTGAACATTCTATACATATATATATCTCCTTATAGTCATGGACAAGTGATTCTCTAGGGGTTATATGCCTCGATATGGGATTTCTGAGTCATGTTCCCTCTTCTAAGAAATTATTTTTTCAAATCTCTTGTCCATTTTCCTACTGGGTTGTTTTTCTTTCTCTTATGGTTTTGAAAAGATTTTTCTGTTGTCACATGCTCTATTATACATATATATGGTATAGCACTATCTTCTTCCAATTCATGGTTTGTTTCTATTCTCTATTTTTATCTTTTGATGTACAGAAGTTCTTAATTCTTAATATAATAAAATTTTATATTTTTCCTCATAGTTTGTATATTTTGTTACGTTTTATTTGAGGTTCATTTGTGTGAGTTCTCTTTGATATGGCAAAGGCATTAACCTTTTGCCTTATTTGAGGGAAATATTTCCATAATTTTGTTAATGACATAGTTTTAGCCTTTTTTATTAAACATTTCACACATAAGCAAAATCCACCCAAGTCCTCGTATGCCTGTCTTTCAACTTCAGCAACTCATGGACAATTTTGTTTTGTCTATGCCCTCAACTTCTCCCTGCTGCCATACTGTTTTAAAGCACATCCCACACATATTATTTCATCCATCAATGTATCGATATGTACCTAAAAGATAAGGATTATTTTTAATGCATAACCTCAATACCATGATCACATTGCACAAATTAATAATTCCTTAATGTAATCAAATATTTAATCACTTCAGCTTTCCAGTAATCTCATAAATGTCACAAAAATATTTTGACATTACTTTGAATCTACATTGACACATACTGCAATAGTTTGTGTCTTTCAAATCTTTTAATCTATAGATTCTCCTTCCATATATTCCTCTCCTTCCCTCCCACTCTCCTCTTTTTCAAAATTACAGTTTATTTGTTGAAGAAACTGAGTTGCTTGTCTTGTTGAGCCCCTCAGTGACTGAACTTTTGCTGATTGCATCTATATGGTGTATGTTATTTCTTCTGTATTTCCTATAAAGTATTAGATCTGGACACTTCCAGCTTCAGTTTCTTTAGCAAGACTGATGGTCTTTCTGTTTGTGATATTAGCAGCCATTTATGTTCAAGGCCTTGATCCACAAATTACAGGTTACAAAATTTGGATATTTGAATTCTATAATTCCTTCTTCATAATTTAGCTAGAATATGTCTAATGAAAAGAAACTTTCCCTCAACTACTATTTGGTTACACTGTGATACAGGATACTTAAGAAAAGCAGACTGAGGCTTAATATTTTACCATCATTTATTAGTTTTCAAAATAATGAATTGTTTCAGAAGCATCTTCCAACAATGAGCAGTTACTTTTGTATCATTGTGAATTCACAGATTTATGTTAATTTTATGGGCTTGAATATATTGCTATTACTGTGCTTATTAATGCTGAAATTATGACAGCTCTGGCCAGTGAGAGTCCCTTCAAGATAACTCTCTAGTGCTTTTTGACACAACCCTAGTGATTCTTGTTAGCTTCCTTGCTATTTGAGAAGGCTGGATTATCCAAGCTTATCTTGTACACATTCGGTTTTTTCAACACCATGAGTTTCATTGGCATCTTTGAAAAGATGAAGTTACCATATATAGTTGGGCCTATTTTTGGACATGCTTTTTTTTTCTTTGGTCTGTTTGTCCTTATGTGAATATAGTATTCTGTTAATTACTGTAGCTTTATAATAAGTGTTGAAATTTGGCCATTCGAGTTCTCCAGTATATGTTGTTCTTCTAGGTTGACTTGGTTGTTCTAGGGCCTTTGCATTTCCATAGAAATTTTATTTTTTTATTGAATTATAGTTGACTTACAATATTGCATTAGTTTCAGGTGTACAGCATAATGATTCAGGGCTTTTTTGGCAGATTATATTCCACTATAGGTTATTACAAGATATTGAATATACAGTAAATCCTTGTTGCTTATCTATTTTATGAATATAGTTTGTATCCATTAATCCCGTACTAATTTGTCTCTCCCTTACTCTCTCTCCCCTTTGGTTACCATACGTTTGCCTTCTAAGTCTGTGAGTCTGTTTCTGTTTTGTATAGACTCATTTGTATTATTTTTTGAATTCCACATATGTGTGATATCAGATAGTATTTGTCTTTCTGTAACTTAATGCACTAAGCATTATATTCTCTAGGCCCATCCATGTTACTGCAAATGGCAATATTTCATTCTTTTTATGGCTGCATAATATTCCGTTGCATACACACACACATGTGTGTGATACACTACCTCTTCTTAAGACAATCATTTGTTGATGGGCACTTGGATTATTTCCATGTCTTGACTATTGTAAATAGCAGTGCTGTGAACATTGGCATGCATGTGGAAGTGTTTTTAACTACATGTTCCATTTCTTTAATAGATATGAGGTTCTTCATATTTTCTATTTATTCATGAATGAGATTTGATTGTGTTTTTGAAGGAAAATCTGTCCCTTTCATATAAGTTTTTAAATTTATTTGTGACATTTTCATAGTATTCTGTGATTATTGTTTTTAGTATTATCTATAGACTCTGTTATGCTGTTATTTCTAATTTCCCTGATGATGGAAATTTGTGTCTTCTCTTTTTCCTGGTCAATCTGGCTTATCGGCTTTATTGAACTTCTCAAGGAGTTAACTGTTAGTTTATTTTCTCTGTTATTTTTCTATTTCTTTTTCACTTTGATATTTACTTATTTCTTTTCTTCTGCTTACTAAGTGTTGACAAGGATGTGGAAGAATTAAAAATGATGCACTGCTGAAAGGTATGAAATGGTACAATCACTTTGGAAAAGTTTGGCATTTCTTATAAGTTAGGCATAAACCTACCATATGACCCAGCCATTCTACTACTAGGTATTTACCCTACAGAAATGAAAAAGTATGCCCACACAAAAACTTCTGCAGGTAAGTTCATAAATATTTGTAAGTTGCCAAAACTGGAAACAATCCAAACAGTGGGTGAGAAGATAAAAAATTGTAACATATCCATATGATGGAATACTTCTCAGAAATGAAAAAGGAATGAATTATTAAAACATACAGTATATGTTGAGTGAAAGAAGCCAGGCCAAAAAAGAGTACATACTATATGATCCCATTCATATAAAAAATTCTAGAAAATTCAAATTAATCTTGTGTGAGAGGTACAAAGCAGTGTTGTCAGAGGATGAGAAGAAAGAGATAGCTGGACTGCAGAGGTGGGTGAGAAAACTTCAGGGGTATTAGAAATTTTATTCAGGTTGCAGTGATGGCTTCACAGTTATAGACATATTTTTAAATTGAGGAAACCATTCAATTTAAATAAGTACAGTTGATTTTACTTCAATTATATTTAAATGAGTTTTTTATAAATATGCTGTTTCTGTTTATTTACTTTTAGGACCCTTTGTAAGCACCATTCACCCATCTCTAAGTAGTTCAAAGAATGTTGCCAAAAAATCAGTACCTTCTGTTTGTCAGCCAGATGTACAAAATAATGATACTGAACAAAAGGTATAAAATTATGTCTCAAGATTTTGTATGGTGATTATTAATTTATCTAGTTAACTTTTACTTCTATGAACCATCTCCTTCTCTAGCGAGTTATGGGTTGGTTAGGGATATTAGGGTCTATTCATGAGAACTTCTCCCTTTCCCTACATATGCTGAGTTACCTTTGTGCTAAACTCACTCACTCATTACCAGAAACTATTCAAACAAACACTTAGCAATTGCATTTATAATAACATCTAATATTTATTGAGCATCTACTGTTGGCCAAAGCCCTTTAACTTTTTCCAGAAGGAAGGGAAAAATGCATAAATTGGTCACATAGGATACAAAGAAAAATAAGACATAATCTTTCTCGTTGAGGACTCATTGTCTAGTGGGGAGACAGACACAAAGAGTGTTATTGCAATAAATTGAGAGTCTGGGATGATAAATTTTATTTTGATTCTAAGCAGTGTGTTTTTAAAGCATTAGATTGGATTAGAATAGGTTGGATTGTATTTCCCTGAAACAAACTGAATGACTAAACTTTTTAGAACCAACCATTAAATAGATTACCATGTCTTTAAACACAGTATAGAGTACTGGAAGAGGAGCAAGTTTGTACATGGCTACATATTAAACTCATTTTGGACTAGTGAAATTTGAAATCCCTGTGGAAGGTATCCTAGGAGGTTGGTAATAAGTATTGTCCCTGAGACAATTTTCATAAGAGCATTAGAAGATAAAAGGGAAGGAAATCTGTATTCATTTGGTTGATAGAAGGCAAAATCTCCTTCAGAAGTAAAGTTACTAATGAACATTCTTATCTTTAATGTTGTACCATATAGAAAGATGGAGAGACAAATAAGAAATCAAGTATTTTTGCTGATAAAGGTAAGAAAATAAAAAAACATTGATAATTGTTCTCTTTTTTGTTAAGTACCTAATTATGGTTTCACCTTATGGTTTCTCAAGTTATTTGTTTTACCTGATTCTAAAAACCATAGTTATTTTGGAAAATAAAACATGGTATAAAACTTTATGAATTTTGATGTTATAATTAGCCTATATATTTGAATGATTGCTTGATGAGTATGATTTCTGAAATTTGCAAAGTGTGGTTAAGTTAGAGTCCCTGCTGCAGCTGTTTATAGTGATAGGCAGAGCAAGGTACTGACCTACTATGGTTCAGTAGATTACAATTCAGAGAACTGTCCTCAGGAAGGTCCTCATATTCCACTTCCATTTGTTCCTCACAGACAATACATTCTATTTCTTATCTTCCCTTGTATGGAATATACAGTAGCTAAGTTTTTCCGCACCTTGTTAGATTTCTGAAAGTCACTAAAAACACTCCCATGCATAACCTACATACATGCATAGAAAATACTGGACACCTCCATCCAGTGGCTGATGACCACCTCAAATTCAATACAAAAACCAAATTCTTCATCTTCTTGGTCATTCTTTTCTAACCCAGGAACAAAACTTATCTTTGATTCTTCCTCTTTCTTGAATTTTGTATCCCAAAGTTGCCACTTTCTGTCTAATCTACCTCCTTAATTCTTCTTTCCCTCTCTTCTTTTCCATTCCCACAACTGTTGCCTTTGTTTCCTCCATCCTTGACTATTTCAGTAACCTCTTCCAACCTCTTTTTCCTCTTTTTAATCCCCCATACATTTTGGTGTGAAAGCAATCTTCCTAAAACACAGTTTTGGCTATTCCCCTGCTCAAGTTGTGAATGGTTTTCCATTGCAAACTGAATGAAAGGCAAACAGTTAAATCTGCCAGTAGTTTGTGGTTAGTTATAGGGATTAAGCTGTCATAATATTAAATAAATTAGGATTAGAGGTTAAGAATCTCAGATTTGTTCCTGAGAGCAATGGGGAACCACTGGAAATTTGTAGGCACTAAACATTGAAAAGGGTCAGTTTATTCTTAGAGATACTTCCTTAACTCAGGTAAGTCCCTGATTGGTGTAATCCAGTGATTGTGGCAGCTCAGCAGCGAGAACATTGGATCATTCTATTCATTAACATTCACCCTTGTTCCAGCAGTATTTTCATGTGTAAAATTATCTCTTCTTTCCCCAGGAGAGATACATGTCTCAGCTCAAAATTCAATACTTTCAGCTCAGAATTCAGCTACAAGAAATTTTCCCAGATCTTCTCACTCTTATGTGGGTCCTTCAAAGGATGAGGTATATAATATTTCTTTTGCCCCAAATGCAGACAATAGATGAAGTACAATCTTATGATCATCATTGGTATAAAAAAATTCTCTTATGAAATGACAGTATAGGACTTCACTCCCTGAAATTAATCATACCATAATAAAATTTTAATAGCTCTAGGATAGTCTTCCCAAATATAGGCTACAACATGTTGTTCACAGTACATATTTGCAGCCTTCAGAGAAAGTATCAAATTAGGTTTCTTTGATTGGGCTTTGACTAGCCTAGTACTGATGGATTGTTCAAAAATAGACATACCATCTCTCCTCATTTCCTTTTGACCAGTGATCAGTTACTTGCTGTTGAAAAGTTACCAGCAAAAATTCAGGGTGCAGCTTCTAGATATAACATAGACATATAGATGTTTCTCTGTGGGTTGCCAGCTTGCTATTGTAGGAGTCAAAACCACATCTTCCATTCCATTAGCACAGTGTTAACTTGTTCAACGTGCTGAAAAGTTAACATGGTTCAAAAAAGATCTCAGGAAACTGGAAATTTATTAAATTCTTTCCGAATGAATTCTATTTGATTAGTGTAGGAAGTGGCATCGTCTTCTGTGTCTCCTAATGCATAACGATTGACAGACTATGTTATACGTAACTGATAAACTTAGTATGTTTACTATAATGTACTTCTCTGTAGCACAGTTTATTATAAACAAGCATTTTACATTCAGTGTTCTATGTTAATATCCACATTAAGCATGAAAAAGAAATTTCTTAACAACTATGACATTTAAAGTCCTCGTATTGCCCAACTGATGTCAAAGACTGTATCATTTACTAAAATCCAAACCAAAACAACAAAAAAAATTAAAAACTTCTTTAAAAAACAGTCTATAAATTTTATCATTGACCTTTTTTGAGTAATGTGTATATTCTTAAATTTCCCACCCATATTTCTCTAAAATGAATATTAAATGTCCACAAATATCTAATTTATTATGATAAATACCATGAGAATTTTATTATAAGTATTACATGCTGTTTCCCACATGTTGTACAAAGCCTACCACTGTCAGAAAATGTATTTCTGGTGGCCTGTGTTCAGCTGTCAGATGAGGAAATAAAAAAGCCTATTGCAGGAATTCCCTGGTGGTCCAGTGGTTAGGACTCAGTGCTTTCACTGCTGGGCCTAGGTTTGATCCCTGGTCAGGAAGCTAAGATATCCCACAAGCTGTGTGTGTGGGGGCGGGGGGTGGGGGGGAGTCTATTGCACTGGATTTACTGCTCTGAAAGCCAAATCCTCATATTCAGAGAATCTGCTCTCTGCCTTCCAGCTCGGCTTAATCTTTTATTCTTTTGTTAGCTTTGTTAATAAATACACCTATTTATTTGTTCCATTGAGTTAACTTCCTTACTAATCAATGTACTCCAAAGATAATTTAATAATAAATAATATTGTGCAGAAAAGAGTTAACATAGCAGTCTTGAGACTGCTGTCTTTGTAGGGGCCTGCTTGCAAGATTAGCTTATGGCTAGTGTTTGGGAACTTGGCTTTCCTAACATTCCCTGATACTGCAGTTTCCCTAACTGAATGGGTGGGTGCATGTACCTAGAGTCTGCAAACAATGTGATTTTTCTGAACATCTGATTTCCTTTTGGGAGTCTGGAATTTCAGATATGTGCTAGGCAGAGGATGTCTTCATGACCAGTCTTCAAAAAAAACCTTAAGTGCTGAGTTTCTAATAGATTTCTCAGGCTGAAACATTGCACACATGTTGTTGCTTTTTTTTTTTTTTCCTTTTCCTGGAGGAAAGAGCATGTTCAAATGTGTTCTTTTACAGGAGGGAGAGAACATATGGAAGACTGTGCATGGATTTTTCCAGACTCTTCCCATGTCTTTTCCCCCTTACTTATCCTATAGTGTATCCTTTTACTGTAATAAATATTAGATGTGAGTACAACTATATTCTGAGTCCCATGAATCTTAGCAAATTACCTTCTGTGTGCATAGTCTTGTGGCCCTCCTATAACTATGAACTTTTGAATTCTGTAAATAATAGATGTAATCATCAAAAAGTGTGTGCATTTCTAAAAAACTGACATTTAAGGGAAGTTCTCAAATCTTAAATCTCTGTATTTTAAATGTATAAATATTAGTTGATGTTTAGATCCTGGAAAAAAAATCCTTTGAAAAATGTTTGTTTTGTTGTTTGGATTATATAGAAGAAGATAAATGCTGATTGGCATGAAAGATCAAAGAGACCAAACTACTCCTGTGAATCAGGTAAACATCAGCAACAGCTATTGAGTAAACAGTGCAGTCCATTAATTCATTCTTTCAATTAACATTTATTGAGCCCTTGATTCATGCCAGGTGTGGTACTAAAGACTGAACAGAGAAAAACCATGGTTCTTACCCAGGGCTGTCGCAGTGTAGTAAGGAGATAATCATGCCAGTAACCACAACCCAATATGATAAGTACAATGAAGAAAGTGAGTGTGTATACAGATCAGAAGAAATATAGAGAAGACAGTACCTAGTTCTACCTAGGATCCTCAGAGAAGCCTTTACAGAATAGGTCATATTTAAGACATGAAGGATGAGCAGGAATTTTCTATTTTTATTTTGAGAAAATTGATACTTTTTAATATTAATCATTCTATTTCTTTGAATATTAGATGCCTTTATATTTGTTTATAAATTGTCTTGAATATTGTTTTATTATATGCATATATATATGTCACATAAATGTGATACAGGATATGTATTGGTTTTGTGCTTAAGTTTATTCATAAGTAATTTTATCATTTTTGCCATTTTTACAAATATTTTCCCACATTCATGTATAAATATAGGGTTGGCCAAAAGGTTTGTTTGGTTTTTTCCATAAGATGCCTCTAGTAGCACTTAGTTGTCTTTAACTTCATTTGAAACAGTTTGTAAGATCGTATTGTGACAGCTATCATAACAGCATGCGTTTTAAAAAAGACATCAAAATTGGTGAATTTTTGTGTACCCATTTTAATATTGAAGATGGAAGAAAAAAGCAATATTTTTGAGATATTATGCTTTATTATTATAAGAAGGGTAAAAACACAACTGAAATGCAAAAAAAAATTGTGCAGTGTATAGACAAGGTGCTGTGACTGATCAAACATGTCAAAAGTGGTTTGCGAAGTTTTGTGCTGGAGATTTCTCACTGGACAATGCTCCATGGTCAGGTAGAACAATTGAAGTTGATAGGGATCAAATTGAGACATTAACTGAGAACTATCAACATTATACCACGTGGGAGATAGCCAACATACTCAGAATACCCAAATCAAGCATTGAAAATCATTTGCACCAGCTTGGTTATATTCATCACTTTGATGTTTGGGTTCCACATAAGTTAAGTGAAAAAAAACCTTCTTGACCATATTTCTGTATGTGATTCTCTACTGAAATGTAATGAAAATGTTACATTTTTAAAACAAGTTGTGATGGGTGATGAAGAGTGAATACTGTACAATAATGTGAAATGAAAGAGATTGTGGGGCAAGCAAAATGAACCACACCAAACCACACTAAAGGCCGGTCTTCATCCAGAGAAGGTGATGTTGTGTATATGGTGGTGATTGGAAGGGAGTCCTCTATTATGAACTCCTTCTAGAAAACCAAATGATTAAAATTCCAACAAGTACTTCTCCCAGTTAGACCAACTGAAAGCAGCATTCTACGAAAAGCGTCTATAATTAGCCAACAGAAAATGCATAATCTTCCATCAGGATAACACAAGACCGCATGTTTCTTTGATGACCAGGCAAAAATTGTTACAGCTTGGCTGGAAGTTCTGATTCATCTGCTGTAATCACCAGACCTTGCACCTTCAGAATTCCATTTATTTAGGTCTTTACAAAATTCTCTTAATGGAAAAAATTTCAGTTCCCTGCAAGACTGTGAAAGGTACCTGCAACAGGTCTTTGCTCAAAAAGATAAAATGTTTGGGGAAGATGGAATTTTG
This sequence comes from Hippopotamus amphibius kiboko, assembly GCF_030028045.1. Lineage (NCBI taxonomy): Eukaryota > Metazoa > Chordata > Mammalia > Artiodactyla > Hippopotamidae > Hippopotamus > Hippopotamus amphibius. Next base: position 116,931,194 of record NC_080193.1, on the reverse strand, counting down.
AAGTTGCCTAAAAAATGGCAGAAAGTAGAAGAACAAAAGAGTGAATACGTTGTTTAATAAAGTTCTTGGTGAAAATGAAAAATGTGTCTTTTTACTTAAAACCAAAGGCACTTTTTGGCCAACCCAATAGGTTCCTAATGCTAGAGAAATGCTATAAAGTTTTATCTGCATATTATTTTAAACTTTCTACATATATAATAGTGTATTCTGCAAGTGTCAGCTTTATTTCTTCCCTTTCAATCCTATAGCTGTTTTTCTTGACTTCTTAAACCATCTAGTATCACTACTGTGTGTTGAATAAGGCATATTTTCCCCAATCTGAGAGAGAAAAGATAGCATTTTGTAATTTAAGAAGAATGCATGCTAATTTTTTTATAAGTCTCAACATATTAAGGACATTTTCTTAAATCCTTAACCTGCTAAGATCATTCATTATGAATGGTTATTGAGTTTTGTTCAATTGGATTTTATTTGTTATACATCTAATGAGATGATTATATGACTTTTCTCCTTTATTCTGTTAATGAATTATGTTGATTTTTTAAAATACTGCTTGAAACTTTTCTTCAAATAATAATCATTTGATCATTATGCATTATTCTTTTTCTAGCACCTGGATTCAATCTGCTTGTTTTGTTTTACAATCTTTTGCTTCTGTAGTCATGACAGTGATTGGCCTATAATTTTCACTTCTCATAATATCTTTTTTGGCATAAAGTTTGCACTATCTACATAAGTGTTCCATCCTTTATTTTCTTCTTGAACAGCTAGGTAAAATATTGGGGTAATTTTTTCCTTAAACATTTTGTATAATTTACTGGTGAAGCTATCTGGGCTAGGAGTTATTTTGTTAGGTAGTTCTTAATCACAATTTAAAAGTTTAAAATATAGGATCATTTAGTTGTTAGTCTAGTAAGTTATCTTCTAGAAATTGATCAATTTGCCTATTTCCAAATGTATTAGCATAAAATTATTCATAATATCTTGTATACATATGCTATACTAATATATTAACTTTTTAATTAAAATTAAAAGCATTCAGAAAATACAAATTTGTGTTCAGTAAATCATTACAAAGCACACAGATCTATGAGGATGTCAAAAATTATCACACTCTGATTATATTAAAACTCCTATAAATTCTACAGCCAGAGTTTGGATAATTTTTGACTCACCCTCGTATGTAACCCCTGATATGAACAATAAAGTAAAATTATCTGCACTTCAAAAGCCCTCATTCTTTTCCCTCCAAATCAAACATCCTGCCCCTTTTTCATTCTCTTGATTTCTACCACAATAGATTAGTATTGCCTGTTTTTGAACTTTATATATAAATGAAATCAAGGTTTGTTTTGTTTCTGGCTGCTCTCAATATTATATTTCTGAGATTCATATTATTTTGTGTGTAGTTGTAATTCATTTAATTGCTTTATAGTATTCTACTTTATGAACATAAAATTTATTTTACTGTTTATGGATATATGGATTTTCCAGATATGAGCTGTTAGGAGTAATTTATGAACTTTCTAGTGTGTGCGTGTGTGTGTGTGTGGTGTGTGCGAGTGTATTCTATGGATATATATCTAAGAATAAAACTGCTTTGCCTTTGGGTATGTATATACATTAGCAGATAATGCTCAAGAGTTTTCTGAAGGGATCTCACCAATTTAAAGTTTTACCAGCCATTAATGAGAGTTCTTGCGATTTCATATCCATCTCAACACTCTGATATTATAGTCATTAATTTGTCATTCTGGTAGATTGTTAAGTTATGAGGTTTTAATTAACATTTCTCTTATTAGTAATGAAGTTTCATATCTTTATTGGCTATTTGGATATCCTGTTTTATGAAGGTCCTACTTAAGCCCCTTACCCATTTTTCTATGAGATTGCGCCTCTGCTTATTAATTTGTTAGCAGGTTTCTTTTATATTCTGCATAATGAATCCTTTGTTTTATATAGTGGTGTCTCAGACTATATGCCTTTTCTCTCTTTTATTAAGGTTATTATCTATCAAATTACCACTTATTTTTGAAGAGTTATTTCTGTGTCCTATGTAAGAAATCTTTTCCTAGCCTATGTTAAGATATTCCTTTGATTTTTTTGTGAGAAAATTTAAAATCTACTTTTAGCAAATTTCAGCTATGCAATGCATTATTGACTATAGATATTGTGTTATACATTAGATCCTCAGACTTTGTTCATCTTATATCTAAAAGGTTTACCTTTTTACCAGCTTCTCTCCATTTACTTTTTATCCCAGCCCCTGACAACCACCATTCTACTCTCTGTTTCTATGAGCTCAACATTTTTTTTTAAGATTCCACATAAAAGTGTAATCATGCAGTATTTGTCTCTCTGTCTGGCTTATTTCAGTTTGCATAATATGTGCTCCAGATTCATCTACGTTTTTCCAATTGGGGTGTCTGTTTGTGTGTAAAATATATAATATTTTTATGCATTCATTCATCAGCAGACACAGATTATTTCCATACCTTGGTTATCATAAATAATGCTGCAATGGATGTGGTAGTATAGATATCTCTTTAAGATACTGATTTCATTTTTTGTGTGTATAGACCTGAAAGTGGAGTTGCTGGATCACGTGGTAGTTCTATCTTTAATTTCTTGAGGAAGCTCCATACTGTTTTGCATAATGGCTCTACTATTTTACATTCCCACCAATAGTGGGAATGTAACCTTTAACCCACATCCCCACCAAAATTTATTATCTCTTGTCTTTTTGATATACATCCTAACAGGTACGAGGTGATATCTTATTGTAGTTTTGATTTGCATTTTGATGATTATTGATGTTGAGCACCTATTCACATACCTGTTGGCCATTAGTAGGTTTAAATTGGAAAAATGTCAACTCAGTCCCTCTGACCATATTTTAATTGGATATTTTGGGCTTTTGCTATTGAATTGTATCCTTATATATTTTGGATGTTAACCACTTATCAGATATGATGTTTGCAACTATTCTGTTCCATTCCAGAGATTGTCTTTTCATTTTATTTATGGTTTTCTTTGCTGTGCAAACGCTTTTTAGTTTGACGTGATCCCATTTACTTTTGCTTTCATTTTCTTTGTTTTGCTGTCAAATCCAAAAAAAAAAAAAATCATTGCCAAGACCAATGTCAGGGACCTTTAGTTTTCTTCTAGGAGTTTTATAATTTCAGATCTTAAGTTCAAGTTTTTAATTGATTCTGAGTTGAATTTTATGTATGGTATAAGAAGGTAGGGCTCCAGTTCCATTCTTTTGCATGTAGTTGTCCAGTGTTTCCAACACTGTTTTTTTAAAAAAACACTATGCTTTCTGCATTGTATATTCCTGACTCCTTTGTTATAAGTTAATTGTGTATATATATATGTACACACATATACATATATATACATATACACATAAACATGGGTTTACTTCTGAGCTCTCTATTCTCTCCCATCTACCTCTGTTATAGTACTATGCTGTTTGATTACTTTAGCTTTGTAATGTAGTTTGAAATCAAGAAATGTGTTGCCTCTGTTCTTCTTTTTCAAGATTGCTTTGACTATTCAGGATCTATTATGGTTTGATATACATTCTAGGACTGTACTATTTCTGTGAAAAATACCATTGGAATTTTGATAGGGACTGCATTAAATCAGTAGATCACTTTGGGGTACTATGGCTATATTAACAATATTAATTCTTCCCATCTATGACAAGGTATATCTTTCCATTTATTTGTATCTTCAGTTTCTTCCATCAATGTCCTATAGCTTTCAGTGTACAGGTCTTTCACCTCCTTTGTTAAATTTAGTCCTAAATATATTACTCTGTATGATATTATCTAAATGGAATTATTCTGTTAATTTCTTTTTCTGATAGTTTGTTTTTAGTGTACAGACACATAACTGATTTTTATATAATGATTTAGTATGCTCTATCTTTACTGAATTAAGTTATTAGCACTTACAGTTCTTTGTGCATTCTTTAGGGTTTTCTCAATATAATATGTCATCTGCAAACAGAGATAATATTACTTCTTTCTTTCTGATTTAGATATGTTATTTCTTTTTCTTGCCTAATTCCTCTGGCTAGGACTTCCAGTACTATATGAATAAAAGTGGCAAGAGTGGGCATCCTTGTCTTGTTCCTGACCTAGAGCAAAAGCTTTCAGCTTTTCACCATTGAATATGATGCTAGCTATGGACTTGTCATGTACATTCTTTATTATGTTGAGGAACGTTCCTTCCATGCCCAGTTTATTGAGAATTTCTACCATGAAATGATGTTAAGTTTTGTCAAATGCTTTTTATGCATCTAGAGTTGATCATATGATATACCTTCATTTTGTTAATGTGGTGTATCACAGTTAACCACCTGCGTATGTTGAAGCATTCTTGCATCACAGGGATAAATCCCTCTTGATCCTGGTATATGATCCTTTCAATGTACTACTGAATTGGTTTGCTAATATTTTGTTTTGAATTTTTGCATCTGTGTTCATCAGGGACATTGGCCTATAGTTTGTTTTTTGGGGTTTTTTTTTTTTTTTGGCTTTTCGTTTTTTGTTTTTTGTTTTTGTTTTTCTTGTAATGTCCTTGTCTGGCTTTGATATCTGGGTAATGCTGGCCTTGTATAATGAATTTAGAAGTGATCCCTCATCTTTATTTTTTTGGGGGGAGGAAGAGTTTGATAAGGATTTTTATTAATTCACCTTTAAATGTTTGGTCAATTCACCAGTGAAGCCATCTGGTCCTGGACTTTTCTTTGCTGGAAGGTTTTAACTTTTTTTATTGAAGTATAGTTCATTTACAGTGTTGTGCCAATCTCTGCTACACAGCATACTGACTCAGTTATACACATATATACATTCTTTTTTTATATTATTTTCCATTATGGTTTATCACAGGATGTTGAATATAATTCCCTGTGTGGGAGGTTTTTATTACTGATTCAATCTCCTTACTAGTAATTGGTCTGTCAGATACTCTGTTTCTTTATACTTCCATCTGAGTAGGTTGGATGTTTCTAAGAATTTATCTATTTCTTCTAGGTTATCTAATCTTTTGGAGTATAATTATTGTTGGCAGTTTTTTTTTTTTTTTTTGACAGGCAATAAGTAGATTTATTGATATAGGATGCTTGTAAGAGATGCAAGTAGACAGGCAAAGGAGCTCTGCCTCATGGTAGTTTTTTATTACCCTTTGAATTTATGTGGTATCAATTATAATGTCTCCTTTTTCATTTCTGATTTTGAGTCTTTTCTCCTTTTGTTCCTTTTAAGTCTAGCTAAAGGTTTGTCTATTTTGTTAATCTTTTTTAAAAAGTACTTATTTTTATTAATCTTCCCTATTTTCTTTTTAGGCTCTATTTCATTTATTTCCACCCCGATCTTTATTTCCTTCCATCTGTTCTCTTTGGGCTTAGTTGGCCTTCTTTAATTAGTTCCTTGAGGTGTTAAAGCTGGAGTGTTTATTTCAGATATTTTTCTTCTCAGAAAATCAGTAAGGCAACAGAGGTCTTACGTGACAACAGTAGATGAGTTTGACTTAATCAACACCTACAGGATACTACATCAAAAACAAAAAAAAAGACTAAACATTCTTTTCAAGCATGCGTGGAACACTCTCTATGATAGATCACATACTAAAGTAAACAAACAAGCTTCAACAAATTTGAGAGGATGGATATTATTTCAAGCATCTTTTCTGACCACAATGGTATGAAACCAGAAATCAACCACAGAAAGAAAAATGGGAAAAAATTAACACTAATGGAGACTAAACAACATGATACTAAAAAACCAGTGGGTCAGTGATGAAATCAAAGAAGACATCAGAAAATACCTCAAGATAAACAAAAGTGAAATCACAGCCATACAAAATCTATGGGATACAGCAAAAGCAATTCTATATACAAAACAGCAACAGTCTCACAGAGAAAGAAAACAAATTTATGGTTTCCAAAGGGGAGAGAGAGGGAAGGAGAGACAACTTAGGAGTATGAGATTAATAGATACAAACTACCAGTACATAAAATAGATAAGCAACAAGGATTTACTGTAGAGCACAGGGAATAATATTCAGTATTTTGTAATTATAGTGGAATATAATTGAAACTATATATATATAACTGAATAACTACACCTGCAGCTAAGGAAATATTGTGAATCAATTATACTTCAATAAAAAGAAATAAGCAAAATGTAAGTTTTTAAATTAAACTAAATGTAATAAATAAAATTAAATTAAATGTAAATTAAATTAAGTTTTTTAATTAAATTTAAAAAGTCAAAGTCAAACATCTGTTTTTCCACGGAGACAAGGACAGAGTATTCCCAGCCAAGCTATTAACTCTGTCTTCCAAAATTGTGGGATTTTGTTTTTAATTCCATTCTAATAATAATACTTTCTATGCTAAACATTTTCCTGTGAGTACAGCTCAAAACTATAGATTTTGATGTAAATTGTTCTCGTTTTTATTGGTTTATACATAGATTTTACTTTCCCTCTTAAATTCTTATCAATAAAACAACTATCTGCATGTGTATTTTTAAATTTCTAATAAGTAATTTTGGTAACATTCTTATTTTTAATTTCTTTAATTAGTATTAGAAAATATAGCCTTTAAATATCTCTTCATTGAAGTTAAGTTTTCTTCATGGCCAGATATGTATCAATATTTTTTAATGTTCCACAGGTATACCAAAAAAAGGTTTATTCTCTATTTGAGAAACATAAAGTTTTAATTCATGTATTGGCCAGTCATAAGGTCTCTATTGCAACTATTCAACTCTGCCACTGTAGCTCGAAATCAGCCATAGGCAATATGCAGTGAAAGGGCATAGCTTGATTCTTTCATCAGTTTTGCTTTTGAGAATGTCAGATGTAGTTCTCAGCCCTATGATTACTGGGTTCCTCTTAAGTGACTTTTTAATTTTCTCTACTTGTTCATGCTTTTTTGTTTTATGACCTCAGCTGTTAGGCCTGTGTGTTAGCAGGAAACCAGCAAGTAGAGGAGACCACAATTATTTCTGCATAATGGAGACAGGATGAAGAGAATCATAAATAGAACTCTGTTAAGAGAAAGTAAGTCTCTCTACTCCTGTACCTCCTCTCAGGTATAATTTGTATCCTTTTCTTACCTTCAGGATGTACAGCAAACCAATCTACCAGTAGAGCTCCCCTTCAGGTCCTCTCAGTGTAAAACTCTGTCTCAGTCCCTGCCTCCCTTGTCTTCCTCCCCACATGAATAACTGTTTGTCTGAGAACTATTCTTTTTCCAAAAAATTTTTGTTGAGGTATAGTTGATTTAAAACCTTGTGTTAGTTTCAGGTGTACAGCAAAGTGTATCAGGTATACATATATCCACTCTTTTAGATTCTTTTCCCACATAGGCCGTTACACGTTACAGAGTATTGAGTAGAGTTCCCTGTGCTGTACAGTAGGTCCTTATTAGTTATATAATATATATGTATGTGTGTGTATACACACACACAAACACACACACACATAGTGTGTATATGTCAATGCAAATCTCCCAATTTATCCTCCCCTCCCCGTAACCATGTTTGTTTTCTATATCTGTGACTTTTTTTTGTTTTGTAAATATCTTCATTTGTAACACTTTTTTTTTTCGATTTCACATAATAGGTGATATCATATTATGTTTGTCTTTCTCTGTCTGACTTCAGTATGATAATCGCAAGGTCCATCCATGTTACTGCAAATGGCATTATTTCATTCTTTTTTATGGCCGAATATTCCATTGTATATATGTACCACATCTTCTTTATCCATTTCTCTGTTGATGGCCATTTAGGTTGCTTCCATGTCCTGACTATTTTAAATAGGCTGCAATGAACATTGGCATGCATGTATCTTTTCGAAGTATGGTTTTCTCCAGATACATGCCTAGGAGTGGGATTGCTGGATCATATGGTAGCTCTATTTTTAGTTTTTTAAGGAACCTCCATACTGTTCTTCATAGTGGCTGTACCAATTTACATTCCTACCAACAGTGTAGGAGGGTTCCCTTTTCTCCCCACCCTCTCCAGCATTTATTGTTTGTATATTTTTTTGATGATGGGTACTCAGACTAGTGTGAGGTGATTCCTCACTGTAGTTTTGATTTGCATTTGTCTAATAATTAGTGAGGTTGAGCATATTTTCATGTGCTTTAAGCCATCTATCTGTCTTCTTTGGAGAAATGTCTATTTAGATCTTATGCCCATTTTTTGATTGTTTTTCATTGTTTGTGTTTTTGATATTGAGCTGCAAGAGCTGTCTATTCATTTTGTTTATGGTTTCCCAGCACTACTTACTGAAGAGACTGTCTTTTTGCCATTGTATATTCTTGCCTCCTTTGTCATAGATTAGGTGACCATAGGTGTGTGGGGTTATCTCTGGGCTTTCTATCCTGTTCCATTGATCCATATTTCTGTTTTTGTGCCAGTACCATACTTCTTTGATTATTGTGGCTTTGTAGTATAGTCTGAAGTCAGGCTGTGTGATTAGTCCAGCTATATTTTTTTTCTCAAGATTGCTTTGGCTATTCAGGGTCTTTTGTGTTGCCACACAAATTGTAATTTGTGTGGAAAATGTTCTAATTCTGTGAAAAATGCCATTGGTAATTTCATAGGGATTGCATTGAATCTGTAGATTACTTTGGGTAGTATAGTCATTTTCACAGTATTGATTCTTCCAATCTGGGAACATGGTATATCTCCTCATTTGTTTGTGTTGTCTTTGATTTCTTTCATAAGTACCTTATAGTTTTCTGAGTATAGGTCTTTTGCCTCCTTAGGTAGGTTTATTGCTAGGTATTTTATTCTTTTTGATGAGATGGTAAATGGGAATGTTTCCTTAGTTTCTCTCTGAACTTACATTGTTAGTATATAGGAATGCAGGAGATATTATGTATGAATTTTGTATCCTGCAACTTTACCAAATTTACTGATGAGCTCTACTAGTTTTCTGGTAGCATCTTTAGGGTTTTCTATGTATAGTATCATGTTAGTATCATGTTATCTGTAAATAGTGACAGTTTTACTACTTCTTTTCCGACTTGGATTCCCTTTATTTCTTTTTCTTCTCTGATTTCTGTGGCTAGGACTTCCAAAACTATGTTGAATAAAAGTGGTGAGGGTGGACATTCTTATCTTCTTCCTGATCTTAAAGGAAATTCTTTCAGTTGTTCACTATTGAGAATGATGTTTGCTGTGGGTTTGTCGTACATGGCCTTTTTTTATCTTGAGGTAGGCTTCCTCTGATGAAAAGATTTTGTCATAAATGGGAGTTGAAAATTTATCAAAATATTTTTCTGCATCTATTGAGATAATCACATGGTTTTTGTTAATGTGATGTATCACACTTATTTGTGTATATTGAAGAATCCTTGCTTCCCTGAGATACGTCCCACTTGTTCATGGCGTATGATCCTTTTAATGTGTTGTTGGATTTGGTTTGCTAGTATTCTGTTGAGAATTTTTGCATCTATGTTCATTGATATTGGCCTGTAATTTTCTTTTTTTGTGATATCTTTGTCTGGTTTTGGTATAAGGGTATGGTGGCTTCATACAAGGAGCTTGGGAATGTTCCTTCCTCTGCAATTTTTTGGAACAGTTGCAGAAGGGTAGGTGTTGACTCTACTCTAAATGTTTCATAGAATTCACCTGTGAAGCCATGTAGTCCTGGACGTTTGTTTGCTGCAAGTTTTTTAATCACAGTTTCAATTTCAGTACTTGTGATTGGTCTGTTCGTATATTCTGCTTGTTCCTAGTTCAGTCTTGGAAGGTTGTACTTTTCTAAGAATTTGTCCATATCTTCTAGGTTGTCCATTTTATTTGCCTATAACTTCTTATGATACTTTATTTCTGTGGTGTCAGTTGTACCTTCCTTTTTCATTTCTAATTTTATTGATTTGAGGCTTCTCCTTTTTTTCTTGATGTGTTTTTCTAAAGGTTTATCAATTTTGTTTACCTTCTGAAAGAACTAGCTTTTACTTTCATTGATCTTTGCTATTGTTTCTGTCTTCATTTCATTTATTTATACTCCAATCATTATAATTTCTTTCCTTCTACTAACTTTGGGTTTTGCTTGTTCTTGTTTTCTCTAGTTGCTTTAGCTGTAAGGTTAGGTTGAGATTGTTCTTGTTTCTTGAGGTGACATTGAATTGCTATAAACCTCCCTCTTAGAACTGCTTTTGCAGTGTCCCATAGGTTTTGGGTTGTGGTGTTTTCATTGTCATTTGTTTCTATGCATTTTTTTAATTTCCTCTTTGATTTCTTCAGTGATCTCTTGATTATTTAGTAGTATATTGTTTAGCCTCCACATGTTCGTGTTTTTTACAGTTTTTTTCCTGTAATTGATTTCTAATCTCATAGCATTATAGTCAGAAAAGATGCTTGATATGATTTCAATTTTCTTAAATTTACTGAGGCTTGATTTGTGACCCAAGTTGTGATGTATCCTGGAGAATTTTCTGTGTGCACTTGAAAAAAAAGTATATTCTGCTGGTTTGGGATGGAATGTCCTGTAAATATCAATTAAGTCTATCTGATCTAATTTGTCATTTAAGGCTTGTGTTTGCTTATTAAGTTTCTGTCTGAATGATTTGTCATTGGTGTAAGTGGGGTGTTAAAGTCCCCCATTATTATTGTGTTACTGTCGATTTCCCCTTTTAAGGCCATTAGTGTTTGCCTTATATATTGAGGTCTCCTATGTTGGGTGCATATATATTTACAATTGTTATATCTTCTTGGAGTGATCCCTTGATCATTATGTAATGTCCTTCCTTGTTTCTTATTTTAAAGTCTATTTTGTCTGATATGAGTATTGCTACTCCAGCTTTCTTTGATTGCCATTTGCATGGAATATCTTTTTCCATCCCCTCACTTTCAGTCTGTATGGGTCCCAGGTCTGAAGTTGGTCTCTTGTAGACAGCATATAAACAGGTCTTCTTTTTGTATCTAGTCATCCAGTCTGTGTCTTTTGGTTGGAGCATTTAATCCATTTATATTTAAGGTAATTATCACTATGTATGTTGCTATTACCATCTTCTTAATTGTTTTGGGTTTGTTTTTGTAGGCCTTTTTTCTTCCCTTCCTCAATTTTCTTCTCTTGTGGTTTGATGACCATTTTTAATATGTTTGGGTTGCTTTTTCTTTTTTGTGTGTGTATCTATTGTGGTTTTCTGGTTTGCATTTCCCATGAGGTTTTGACATAGAAGCCTATATATATATTCAAGGCTGTTTTAAGTTTCTGGTCTCTTAATTTCAAATGCAATTCCCATTTCCTGTATGTGTACTCTCCTCGTGGTTGCCAGTTTTGATATCATATTTGTGTATGGATGATTTCCTACATTTACTGTAGGTTTGCTTTTACAAGTGAGCTTTCCAATTAGTGATTTTCTTGTGGGTTTGTTTTTTTCTCACCAGTCTAGAGAAGTTCCTTTAGCATTTGCTGTAAAGCTGGTTTGGCGGTGTTGAATTCTCTTAGCTTTTGCTTGTCTGTAAAGCTTTTGATTTCTCCATCAAATCTGAATGACAGCCTTGCTGGATAGAGTGTTCTTGGTTGTAGGTTTTTGCCTTTCATCACTTTAAATATATCATGCCACTCCTTTCTGGCCTGCAGAGTTTCTACTGAAAAATCAGCTGATAACCATATGGGGATTAACTTATATGTTGTTTGTTGTTTTTCTCTTGTTGCAGTTAATATTTTTTCTTTGTATTTAATTTTGTTAGTTTGATTAATATGTGTCTTGGTGTGTTTCTCCTTAGGTTTATCCTGTATTGGACTCTCTGGACTTGGATGACTATTTCCTTTCCCATATTAGGAAAGTTTTGAACTATTATCTCTTCAAATATTTTGTCAGGCCCTTTCTATTTCTATTCTTCTTCTGGGACCCCTATAATTAAAACATTGGTGTTTAATGTTGTCCAAGAGGTCTCTGAGACTGTCATCATTCTTTTTTTTTTCTGTTCCTCAGCAGTGATTTCCACCATTCTATCTTCCAGCTCTCACTTATCCATTCTTCTGCCTCAGTTATTCTGCTATTGATTCCTTCTAGTGTATTTTTCATTTCATTTATTGTATTATTCATCTCTGTTTGTTCTTTAGTTCTTCTAGGTCTTTGTTAAACATTCATCATATCTTCTTGATCTGAGCGTCCATTCTTTTTCCAAGATTTTGGATCATCTTTACTATCATTACTCTGAATTCTTTTTCAGATAGATTGCCTTTCTCTTCTTCATTTAGTTGTTCTTTTAGGTTTTTATCTTGCTACTTTTTCTCCAATATATTTCTGTCATCTCATTTTGGCTAAGTTACTATGTTTGTGGTCTCTTTTCCGCAGGCTGCAGAATCATAGCTCCCCTTGCTTCTGGTGTCTGCTCCCTGGTAGGTGAGCTTGGTCCAGGGACTTGTGCAGGCTTCCTGTTGGGAGGGACTGATGCCTGCCCTCTGGTGGGTGGAGCTAGATCTTCTCCCTCTGGTGGGCAGGGCCATGTCCAGGGGTGTGTTTTGGGATGTCTATAAGCTTAGTATGATTTTAGGTACCCTGTCCACTGATGGATAGGGCTAGGTTCCTGTCTTGCTGGTTGTTTGACCTGAGGCATTCCATCACTGGAGCCTGCAGGCTGTTAGGTGGGGTTGGTTCTTGCTGCCAAAATGTGGCCCATCGAGAGAGCTAACACCAATTAATATTTTCTAGGGCCTCCTCTAGCAGTTCCCTTGCCCCCACAGTGAGGTATAGTCAACACCTGCCTCCCCAGGAGACCCTCCAAGAACCCTAGGTAGGTCATGTGTCCCACAACCTCTTCAAATTCTCCAATTCTTATTCCTTATTGTTGCTTCTTTTGTTTTTTTAAGATACACACATTACCTGCAAATAATGAAAGATGAGTTACTTCATTTGCAATCTTAATATTTTTAAATTATTTCTTGTACACTCCCATTTCTAGGGCTTTCAGAGAAATGGTGAATAAAGTGATGAAAGTGGGCTTTTTATCTTCTATTTGATTTAAAAGAAAATATTTAAAAATCATTCACCATTAAATATTATGTCCACTATAATATTTAGGTAGATGCCAGGTTAAGAAAATGCCCTTCTGTTTATAATTTGCTAAGGTATTATCAGTGAATGTTGACTTTTTTATGTATCTGTTGTTGAGATGGTCACTTTTTATTCTTAGAACAATTGTTCATTTCTTGATTAAATCAATTTTCTTCATCATGTATTATCTTCTTTATACCTTTCTAGATTAGGTTTCCTAGTAATTTTTGTAGGATTTTAGCAGCCAGGATCTTGAGAGAAGTTGGGCTGTAATTTTCCTTTTCTATAGTTTTCTGGTCTGGTTTTTGTACAAGATTATACTAGCATTGAGTTATATTACCTCTTTATTATTTTCTGAAGTTTCTAAAGTTAGAATCATATATTTCATAATTTTTTGGTAGAAATTACTGTCAAAATAACCTGGTCCTGACTATGTGACAGAAACTTTAAACTACAAATTCAATTACTTTAGTGATTCAGAATTATTCCTGTTTTTCATTTCTTTGCAAGTTTGGGGGGGATGGTAGACTGTTCTTAAATTTATTCAATTCATCTGAATTTTCAACTTTGTTGTAATAAATTTTCAAATTTAATGGCATAAATTTATCATATATCCTATCCATACAGATCAGATTATTAAAAGGTAGGATAGCATATCAGGAAGAACACATACTCTGACCCCAGACTACTTAAGTTGAATCCACACTAGAACACTTAAAATTTATGTTTGACCAAGTTAACTTCTCTGTTACTTAGTTTTTCCAACTATAAAATGAGAATAATAATAATATGTTGTTCATATGATTGCTATGGCAATTCAATAAATATTTGTCAATTGCTTAGAACTGTGTATGACACTAAATTGGTGATATGTACGAAAGAGATTTAGAAATGTACTGCAGAATTTGATGTGCAGTATTTCTGTTCTACTCTAAATCATATCTAAATTCCAATTTTGTGTGTTATTTTGTACTTATGAGTTTTAAAATTTCAAGTAAAATGGATTTGTTTTTCTTTTTGTTACTGATTTCTAATTTAATTGCTTTGTAGACTGAGAACATGGCCTTTATAGCACCAGCCTTTGAAGTATCTGAAGAACTAATTTTTTTTTTTTGCTTAGCATACATGATTAATTTGTTTAATGCTCATGTAATGGACATTATATGAACACAATGAATACTGTTAATTTTGAAGTACAATATTCTAAATATTTCCATTCAACTGAGGTGTTTAGTTGTGTGGTTCAAATAGTCTATATACTTTCAAAATCCTTTGTTCAGAAAATTATTGGGAATAAGATAGTTTTTCAACTCTTCTATATAGTTATATCCACGTTTTTATTTCTTGATCGAGGTTATTAGTCATATCCAGGGTTATCTTACTGAACTGAGATTCTTATTATTATGTAGTGACCTTTATCCTGACTGATGCATTCTCTCTTAAATTCAGTTTGCCTAATGTTACTATAGTTGTATCAGCTTTCAATCTTAGAGTCTTTATATGTGTAGATACATCTCTTATAAATACTTGACTTCTGGATTTTGCTTTATTTAATTCAGTATGAGAATTTCTGCTTTTTAACTGAATTTAAACTATTTACATTTATGTTAATTACAGATTTTTGGAAGATTTTTACTGCCGTATGTTTTCAGTTTGTTCTCCTTTTATAAATATATATATATTTAATTTATCCTTTCTTCCTTTCTTTTAAAATATTAAATGTATTTTTAATCCAGTTTTTCCTCTACTGTTTAGGAAAATTTTTACTATATATTTCTTTTGACAATTACCCTTAAATTTTAACATGTATACTTAAAGTAAAAATCAAAGTTAGAAAAATTTACTTCTAATCACTATCTCATATCATATTTAACTAATAATTTATCTGGTAAAAAATTCAAAAGTAAACTACTTTCCTATTTTTCATACAGTCAAGCTTTATTTTTATTCTCTGACATGTTTGCCATTTTATTATTGTTGTTCATCATTCCTTTTTGCATTTGATACTTTATAGAATCACCTTCATTCTCCCTAAAGTACATACATTCTTTAGAATTATGATTAAAGAATGTGTCTTGGGAGTAAACTCTCAGATTTTATTTAGTAAAACTGTCTTTATTTTATCCATGTTATGGGATATAATTATGGCTGGGTATACCAATTCTCAGGGACACTTATTTTTTCTTAGCACATTAAAACTATGCTTCTACTTAAATGATCTACTTTCTGTTCTACTTAATTCCTGTGTCAGTGATCCTTCCTCCCACATCCCCCTCGACAACCCCCCACCCCCACCACACACACACCACAGGCTGCTTTTAAGATCTTTCATTTGTTTCACTTTAGTATCACTGTGATGAGCAGTTCTGGACAAGTCTCAGCTGTTTTTCTTTCCTATATTACCTCTCCTCATTTTCTTTCTTCTTTTTTTCTGAAACTCTAGTTATATCTGTGTAAACACACACACACACAAATGCACCCCTCCCTCTCTCCTTCTACATCCTCTAAGAACCATCATATTTTCCATTTTTCTCTTGCATTCTGGTTAACTTCCTCAATTTTGTCTTCCATTTCACCAGTTCCCTCTTCAGTTATATCTCTTTTACTATTCTATAAATTTAATATACCTTTCTATTTATTTGATTAAATATGTATATTATATATATTATAAAATGTGTCATTATTTTTCAGATTTGATTGGACTTGTTTGATAGGTTCTGTTCCTGTGATTTCCAGTTACTTCTTTACATACTTAAATATATAAAATGCACATTTTTATATTCTATATCTGCTCATTCCAATATCTGAAATCTTTGAGGTCAAATTTTAGTGGTTTTTTTTTCCTCATAACAGGCATATTGGTTTCTTTCTTCACATTTGTCTGTTTGTGACAGGGATGTATTATATGTTAGCTCATTTTTGACAGAATTCTATGCTTTGTATGTATTACTATGTAGAAACTCAAAACACATAAAATACATAAAGTTTTGTGAATATCAATTGTACTTCAATAAAGCTCTCAAAATTTTTTCAATACTTCTTTTCTTCTCTTTAAGAGCTTTATTGAGATACAATTGACATACAATAAACTGCTTATAAATTGTAACAATTTGACAGAATTTTTCTTATTAGTAATGTATATATGGCAATCCCAATCTCCCAATTCATTCCTCCCCCAACCCCCTCCCCCCAGCTGCTTTCCCCGCTTGGTGTCCATATGTTTGTTCTCTACATCTGTGACTCTATATCTGCCTTGCAAACCAGTTGAGCTGTACCATTTTTCTATATTCTGCATATATGTGTTAATATACGATATTTGTTTTTCTCTTCCTGACTCATTTCACTCTGTATGACAGTCTCTGGGTCCATCCATGTCTCTACAAATATCCAAATTTCATTCCTTTTTACAGCTGAGTAGTATTCCATTGTATATATGTACCACATCTTCTTTATCCATTCATCTGTTGATGGGCATTTAGGTCGCTTCCATGACCTGGCTATTGTAAATAGTGCTGCAATGAACATTGGAGTGCATGTGTCTTTTTGAATTATGGTGTTTTCTGGGTATATGCCCAGCAGTGGGATTGCTGGGTCATGTGGTAACTCTATTTTTAGTTTTGCAGGGAACCTCCATACTGTTCTCCAGAGTGGCTATATCAATTTACATTCCCACCAACAGTACAAGAGGATTCCCTTTTCTCCACACCCTCTCCAACATTTACTGTTTGTAGATTTTCTGATGATGCCCATTCTAACCAGTGTGAGGGGGTGATACCTCATTGTAGTTTTGATTTGCATTTCTCTAATAGTGATGTTGAGCAGCTTTTCATGTGCCTCTTGGCCATCTGTATGTCTTCTTTGAAGAAATGCCTATTAAGGTCTTCTGACCATTTTTTGATTGGGTTGTTTGCTTTTTTGATATTGAGCTGCATGAACTGCTTTATGTATTTTGGAGATTAATCCCTTGTCTGTTGATTCATTTGCAAATATTTTCTCCCATTCTGAGGGTTGTCTTTTCGTTTTGATTATAGTTTCCTTTGCTGTGCAGAAGCTTTGAAGTTTCATTAGGTCCCACTTATTTTTGTTTTTATTTCCTTTACTCTAGGAGGTGGGTCAAAAAAGATGTTCCTGTGATTTACTGAAAGAGTGTTCTTCCTGTGTTTTCCTCTAGGAGTTTTATAGTGTCTGGCCTTACATTTAGGTCTTTAATCCATTTTGAGTTTATTTTTGTGTATGGTGTTAGGGAGTGTTCTAATTTCATTCTTTGACATGTAGCTGTCCAGTTTTCCCAGCATCACTTATTGAAGAGGCTGCCTTTTCTGCATTGTATATCCGTGCCTCCTTTGTCATAGATTCGTTGACTGTAGTTTATTTATGGGCTTTCTATCCTGTTCCATTGATCTATAGTTCTCTTTTTTCTGCCAGTACCATAGTGTCTTGATTACTGTAGCTTTGTAGTATAGTCTGAAGTCAGAGAGTCCAATTCTTCCAGCTCCATTTTTTTTTCCCTCAAGATGATTTTGGCTATTTGGGGTCTTTTCTGCATCCATATAAATTTTAGGATTTTTTGTTCTAGTTCTGTAAAAAATGCCATTGGTAATTTGATAGGGATTGCACTGAATCTGTAGATTACTTTGGGTGGTATAGTCATTTTCACAATGTTGATTCTTCCAATCCAGTCACATGGTATATCTCTCCATCTGTTTGTGTCATCTTTGATTTCTTTCATCAGTGTCTTATAGTTTTCTGAGTGCAGGTCTTTTACCTCCTTGGTTAGGTTTATTCCTAGGTATTTTATTCTTTTTGTTGCAATGGTGAATGGGATTGTTTCCTTAATTTCTCTTTCTGATCTTTCATTGTTAGTGTATAGAAATGCTAGAGATTTCTGTGTGTTAATTTTCTATCCTGCAACTTTACCAAATTCATTGATTAGCTCAAGTAGTTTTCTGGTGGCATCTTTAGGATTTTCTATGTATACTATCATGTCCTCTGCAAACAGTGACAGTTTTACTTCTTTTCAATCTGGGTTCCTTTTATTTCTTTTTCTTCTCTGATTGCTATGGCAAGGACTTCCAAAACTATGTTGAGTAGTAGTGGCGAGAGTAGACATCCTTGTTTTATTCCTGATCTTAGAGGGAATGCTTCAGTTTTTCACCATTGAGAATGATGTTTGCTGTGGGGTTGTTGTATATGGCCTTTATTATGTTGAGGCAGGTTCCCTCTATGCCCACCTTCTGGAGAGTTTTTATCATAAATGGGTGTTGAATTGTGTCAAAAGCTTTTTCTTCATCTATTGAGATGATCATGTGGTTTTTAATCCTTCGGTTTGTTAATATGGTGTATCACATTGATTAATTTGTGTATATTGAAGAATCCTTGCATTCCAGGGATAAACCCCAGTTGATCATGGTGTGTGATCCTTTTAATGTGTTGTGGGATTCTGTTGGCTAGTATTTTGTTGAGGATTTTTGCATCTAAACTCATCAGTGATATTGGCCTGTAGTTTTATTTTTTTTTTTTTGTAGTATCTTTGTCTGGTTTTGGTATCGGGGTGATGGTGGCCTCATAGAATGAGTTTGGGAGTGTTCCTTCCTCTGCAATGTTTTGGAAGAGTTTGAGAAGGATGGGTGTTAGCTCTTCTCTAAATGTTTGATAAAATTCACCTGTGAATCCATCTGGTCCTGGACTTTTGTTTGTTGGAAGAATTTTTTATTAGTTTCAATTTCATTACTTGTGATTGGTCTGTTCATATTTACTACTGCTTCCTGATTAGTCTTGGAAGGTTATAACTTTCTAAGAATCTGTGTATTTCATCCAGGTTTTCCATTTTATTGGCATATATTTGCTTGTAGTAGTCTCTTATGGTGCTTTTTATTTCTGCAGTGTCCATCGTAATTTCTCTGGTTTCATTTCCAGTTGTATTGAGTCGAGTCCTCTCCCTCTTTTCCTTGATGAGTCTTGCTAGAGGTTTATCAATTTTATGTATCTTCTCAAAGAACCAGCTTTTAGTTTTATTGATTTTTGCTATTGTTTTCTTTGTCTCTATTTCATTTATTTCTGCTCTGATCTTTATGATTTCTCTCCTTCTACTAACTTTGGGTTTTGTTTGCTCTTCTTTCTCTAGTTTCTTTAGGTATAAGGTTAGATTGTTTATTTGGGATTTTTCTTGTTTCTTGAGGCAGGATTGTATTGCTATAAACTTCCCTCTTAGAACTTCCTTTACTGCATCCCATAGGTTTTGGATCATTGTGTTTTCATTGTCATTTGTCTCTAGGTATTTTTTGACTTCCTCTTTGATTTCTTCAGTGATCTCTTGATTATTTAATAGCATATTGTTTAGCCTCCATGTGTTTGTGTTTTTTACAGATATTTTCCTGTAATTGATTTCTAATCTCATAGCATTGTGGTCAGAAAAGTTGCTTGATACAACTTCAATTTTCTTAAATTTCCCAAGGCTTGATTTGTGACCCAAAATGTGATCTATCCTGTTGAATGGTCCATGTGCACTTGAGGGTAAAGTGTAATGTGCTGTTTTTGGAGGTAATGTCCTATAGATATCTATTAAATCTAGCTGGTTTATTGTGTCATTTAATGCTCATGTTTCCTTGTTAATTTTCTGTGTGGATGATCTGTCCATTGGTGTAAGTGGGATGTTAAAGTCCCCCACTATTACTGTGTTACTGTCAATTTCCTCTTTCATAGTTGTTAGCATTTGCCTTATGTATTGATGTGCTCCTATATTGGGTGCATATGTATTTGTAATTGTTATCTCCTCTTCTTGGATCAATTCCTTGATCATTATGTAGTGTCCTTTCTTGTCTCTTGTAGCATTTTTTATTTTAAAATCTATTTTATCTGATATGAGTATCACTACTCCAGTTTCTTTTGATTTCCATTTGCATGGAATATCTTTTTCCATCCCCTCTCTTTCAGTCTGTATGTGTCCATAAGTCTGAAGTGGGTCTCTTGTAGACAGCATATATATGGGCCTTGTTTTTGTATCCATTCAGCCAGTCTGTGTCTTTTGGTTAATGCATTTAGTTCATTTACATTCAATGTAATTATCGATATGTATGTTCCTATTACCATTTCCTTAATTGTTTTGTTTTTGTTTTTGTAGGTCCATCTGTTATGTTTCCCACTTAGAGCAGTTCCTTTAGCATTTGTTGTAAGGCTGGTTTGGTGGTGCTGAATTCTCTTAGCTGTTGCTTGTTTGTAAAGCTTTTGATTTCTCTGTCTACTCTGAATGAGATCCTTGCTGGGTAGAGTATTCTTGGTTATAGGTTCTTCCCTTTCATCACTTGAAATATATCGTATCACTCCCTTCTGGCTTGCACAGTTTCTGCTGAGAAATCAGCTATTAACCTTATGGGAGTTCCCTTGTATATTATTTGTCATTTTTCCCTTGTTGCTTTTAATAATTTTTCTTTGTCTTTAATTTTTCTCAGTTTGACTGCTACGTGTCTTGGTATGTTTCTCTTTGGGTTTATCCTGCCTGGGAGTTTCTGTGCTTCCTGAACTTGGGTGGCTATTTCCTTCCCCACATTAGGGAAGCTTTCCACTATAATCTCTTCCAGTATTTTCTCAGGTCCTTTCTCTCTCTCTTCTCCTTCTGGGTCCCCTATAATGCGAATGTTGGTGCATTTAACATTGTCCTATAGGTCTCAGGCTGTCTTCATTTCTTTTCATTCTTTTTTCTTTTTATTCTGTTCTGCATCAGTGAATTTCACCATTCTGTCTTCCAGGTCACTTATTCGCCCTTCTGCCTCAATTAATCTGCTATTGGTTCATTTCAGTTATTGTGTTGCTTCTCTCTGTTTGTTCTTTAATTTTTTCTGTGTCTTAAACCTTTCTTGCATCTTTTCGATCTTGGCATCCAGTCTTTTTTCAAAGTCCTGGATCATCTTCACCATCATTTTCTGAATTCTTTTTCTGGATCGGTGCCTATCTCCACTTCATTTAGTTGTTTTTCTGGGGTTTTATCTTGTCCCTTCATATGGTACAAAGTCCTCTGCTTTTTCATTTTCTCTAATTTTCTGTGGCTGTGGTTTTCAGTTCCACAGAAGGAAATACTGCTGCTACTGCTTGATACTGCTGTCTGCCCTCTTGTGGAGGAAGCTATCTAAGAGGTTTGTGTGTGCTTCCTCATAGGAGGGACTGATGGTGGGTAGGGCTGGGTCAGCAGAGCTCAGTAAAGCTTTACTCTGATTGTCTGCCAGTGGATGGGGCTGTGTTCCCACCCTGTTGGTTGTTTAGCCTGAGGTGACCCAGCACTGGAGCTTACAGACTCTTTGGTGGGGCTAATGGCAGACTCTGGGAGGGCTCACGCCAATGAGCACTTCCCAGAACCCCTGGTGCCAGTGTCCCTTTCCCTGCGGTGAACCACAGCTGTCCCCCACCTCTGCAGGCAACCCTCCAACACCAGCCGGTAAGTCTGGTTCAGTCTCCTGTGGGGTCACTGCTCCTTCCCCCTGGTTCCTGGTGTGCACAGTTTTTTGTGTGCCCTCTAAGAGTGGAGTCTCTGTTTCCCCCAGTCATGTGGAGGTCCTGCAGTGAAATCCCACTGGCTTTCAAAGTCTGATTCTATGGGGATTCCTCCTCCCATTGCCAGACCCCCAGGTTGGCAAGCCTGCTGTGGGTCTCAGAACCCTCACTTTAGTGGGTGGACTTATGTGGTATAACTGTTCTCCAGTTTTTCAGTCGCCCACCCAGTGGTTATGGGATTTGATTTTATTGTGATTACGCCCCTCCTACTGTCTCATTGCAGCTTCTCCTTTGTCTCTGGATGTGTGGTGTCTTTTTTGGTGAGTTCCAGTGTGTTTCCATCAATCATTGTTCAGCAGTTAATTGTAATTCCAGTGCTCTTGGAAGAGGGAGTGAGCTCACATCCTTCTACTCTGTCATCTTGAACCATCTCCTTTTCATATGCTTCTGCTAGGTATCTGGGAGAGCCATAAATACAGGTTCATTTTAAATTAATTTCTCATTTGGAGTTTTATGGACCATATAGTGAATTTCAACCTCAGAGTCATATAAGAGATAATCTGTGGTCATGAATTCTTAAGAGATATTTTTATTTTCTCCTCTTTTTCCTCTATCCACAGCTGATGCCAAGGTGTAATTTGTTTGTGCTGCTACCTCTGTGGCATGATCATTTTTTAAGTCAACTCTTTCACCAAGGGTGTAGCTCTGTGAGATCCAGTGTATTTTCACAAGCTCTACTGTTAATTTCCATCTGGTTTGAGTCTGATATATGGTTTTAAATCCCCTGGCTACCCATTAAGTTTGCAGTTATGGCCAATGAGCATAGGGCAGGCATTAGCTTCAACATCTGCTTACAATTCCATATCTGTCTTCCCCTCAAGTTTTTACTCTCAAAGACTTCTCTTACCTCCTTGAAAGCTTAGCTGTTTTTAAGAGGATGGTTTTAATATTTTATACAGAATTCTAGGAAAATATTTTTAGAATATTTACTCCAGCATATTAATGAAAACCACAGAAGAGTTTGTTTTTTATTTTCCTTTTAAAATTGTATTATCCTCACACTGAATTTCTCAGGTCTATGAATTGTTAATTTCAGGTACTACTTCTCCAAATCTGAACACACACACACACAAAACATATCTACACAAACTCAAAAAGGTTCATAGGATTTAAGTAAGACTTTTTTACGTATCATTGGTACCTATTGGTTACTCACTTATTGGGAGAAACAAGAGTTACCAATTAAACTTGACTTTGAACAGGCTCTAATTACTAACACTACTTTCTATAACTGGGAAATTCTTTTTGTGTAAAATTTTCATTCATTTGTGTATTTGCATAATTAACAAACACCAAATCCAGTGTGCCTGTAGAGGTTTGTGCATAAAAACTTCCTATATCATCTATATCTAGAATCTTTACTAAAATCCAATAATGAAGTCTTGCTAGATTACATACAAAGCGAGTTAGATGATGTTTGAGTGGGAAGAGATTATTAATGGCCAACAAATCAATGAATAAATGTTGAGGAAACATTAATTAAATAGTATTCTCAAAAAATAAGTTGAGGATAGAGTGGGAAATTTATGTCATAATCAGGGAGTCAGAAAAGTAAACCTTTAATTACAATATAGCATAATGAGTTTTATAATAGAAATGGGTAGAATGTTTTAGGAGCACTAGAGAAGAATATTTATTTACTTAGTTTCAAGGAAAGCTTTCTAGAGGAGTTAACACAAGCTGAATGAGACCTAAGAGATAAGAAGTTTAAAGAGGGCACAAGGTGCTCTAGACAAAGGAAATGGCAAAAACAAAGGCCCAGAAGCATGAAAAAGATGACACATTTAGGAAATAAATTATTCTGTGCCTCCGATCCATAGAATTCACATGGAAGACGAGCCAGAGAAGACACTGGAGATGTAGAGAAGAACATAAGATTGTATAGTATATTTTATGCCTTGCTAAGGAATTTAGACTCCGTTGTGGAGAGTCTCTGGAGGCTTTTAAACAAAACTGTGACAACAGAGAATAAAGAACTATTAGAGGATATTATCATTTTAAAAGTTGTTGGGAAGGATGCAAACTAATTATATTCTTTTTCTGGTAAATAGGACCTCAGGCTCCTGCCACAGCCCAGGGTGTTTTCCCTTCTTGTGTTTTCTCAAATACGTAAGTATCTAAAAAAATTAATGTATAATTATGTTACTTTCTAATAAGTACATGGGTGATGTTAAAAAGCAGTAATTACTTGGATCCTCCATTCTTGTAGTTCTAATTAGATTTATTGAAATACATGTCTTTTGCAAATTCTCATCACTAAGCTTAAATTGTAAAGTAGACAAAGTTAATGTTCTTCCTTTTCCTTCTGTATTTCCTTATCCCCACTGTGGTTCTACACATACCCTGTATTCAGAGTCTTCATGCCACTTTCAAGTGTATCTCACCATGACCTCTCCTCTTCAGGGAGCTTTCCAGGATCTGGACTTGTCTCCCCTTTGAAATATTTACCATTCCTTAAACCTTTTGAGATTACTTGCTTCCTAAGGATGGTAGATTAGTTTTAATTTTTAATTTTTAAATTAGTCATTCCTATTCTACAGTGTATTTGCAATATAATCAAAAATAATAATCTCTAATGATGGAATTTTCAAGTCTCTGGAGAATAAATTTGGGGAGCCTGAGGGATTTTTATTCCTCATACTGGCTTTCTCAACTTTAGAGCAGAGAGAGACTTATCATTTTAGACTTAACACCATCACCTTTTAAAAAAGTATCAATAAGCCAAATAAGGTCCAGGATAGACTTACAAACCCCAAATTCCTGTGAAAATGGTTGGACAGAGTTAAGTGATATATGGTGGTAAATAGTGTTGACATATTCAGACCAAGCTTTCTTGGAAGTAGGATCTTGACTTTAGGGCTGATGAACATAGGTTTAACTGACTTACTGAGAGTTCATAGGATACACAACACTGTAATAGATGCAGAAAGAAGGAAACTGGACTAGTCCAGTGTAAAGAAATAGAACACAGTGGAAGAATGGTGATCATTTGTACAAAATGGCCATTTTTATTTTAGTTATTGAATAAATAAATGTTTATTAAATATAAATATCTGCCTCTATATAGAAATGGTTAGAGAAAGATCATAATAAATTCTTAATTGCTGCCTCTTTATTTTTCTCCACCCAAGATTATAGAAGTACAGAGTCACTTGAATCTTCCATAGCAAATACTTCGGATACTTTCTCATTAAAAATTTTTACTCAGTAGGATGAGAAACTCTGGAGCTTCTTCACCACTCCCTCCCAACTTGAGAGGGAAAAATACTTTTAATTGCACCCAACCAGCCTAACACCCTGTCAGAATACAAACAAAACATAGCTAACAATACTTTCTGGTCTGACTCTGCCCATCATACCCATTCACATTCTTCTCATTCTGATTTAACTCCAGATTTCATAACACTTTACTGTGGAATCATTACATGTATTCTACCATCCACCCTATCTCTCCCTCCCTTTTGTCTATTGATTAGTTCTGTTTTTTCTAATGTTAATACAGACAGCATACAGAAAGATTTATAAAATAGATATGGAATTTCAAGACCAAGAGAATGAAGACAAAGCAAGTATGATAGCAGTGGGCGTAAACAGTTTCAATAGTTAAGCATTACACTTAGATAATGAGTATATTTATATTATTGGGATGGAAGATGTAAGAAGTAACAGAGTGAAGAAGGCAGTAAGTCTGCTTGCTACCTTGCATACTGTGGTCAGAAATTTATAGTTTACTTATTGGGAAATACTCTGATGGTTTGGAAGGGGAATGGTATGGTCAAATTAGTATACCTGATGGATAACTCCAACAGAAATATATAAGAAAAATTGATGGGAAGAGACTAGGAACCACTTCTAAAAGTCCATTAGTGGCCTGCACAAAGGCTTCATTTTGGATTAGAGAGGGTAGGCCCAAATCCAAAAGACTTTAAATGGGAATTTATTTGTTAGATGCATAATGCTAGATATTTGGCAGATACCACAAGGAAGAAAACTGTGCCCCTGTGATTGTGAGGTGTTCTTTTTCAAAGATACCATGTTGCCGAGAAAAAGGATGGAAATAGGGCAGGTTAAAACGTCACAAAGCTCACGATTCTCACCTAGATTATCTATTTTTCTTGAGTAAGCACTCTCTGGAATGCTGAAAGTCTTTGGTTAATTTTCAGAGTTCTAAAAACTGAAAAAAAAATTGACTATGAAAAACATTTATTATAAAATAATGAAAAAATTTTGCCAGTTTACCCATTACTTTTAAGAAGGAGTAAATTTTCAGATATCTTTACTCTGCCATTTTCGCTTACATCAACCTCTATCTGATTATTACAATTGTTTTTTAGTGGTTTTCTTCTGAAGTTTTCTCAGTTATTTAGTTATGTTTATTCTTAGGTCTTTGCTCTTTGTTTGGATCTTTATGCATGCCTTTGGGGCAGAAAGTCTGTTGCAGACAGGTATCAATCAATGCAATGGACCCCTTGAGTTCCATTTGGTGCCCACAGTATAATGTGAAAAGAATAGAAAAATAAATCTGGGAGAGTTAGGTTGCAGATATCAAAACAAAACAAAACAAAAACTATGCTTAGGTTGACCTAAAAAAATAGATCCTGAAAAAATAAGGAGGTCAAAAGATAAAAACATGTCACTGACATTATCTTTCAGGCTCCAGGTTGTGTACTGCAAAAGGTACTAGTCTAAGTATGGACTGTTGCTGCAAAGCTTGATGTCTGAGCTGAAACCAGGGAGGTTTTCATTTTCTGCCAAGATTTGGGACATAATTCTGTCTTGCTGTTTCTCATAATTGAATTTTAGATTTGGGAAAATTTTATTTTATTTATTTAAAAATGTATATTTCATCTCAGAGTGTAGTGAATTTACAATGTTAGTTTCAGGTGTACAGCAAAGTGATTCAGTTATACATATATCCATTCTTTTTCAGATTATTTTCCCATACAGGTTATTACAGAATATTGAGTAGAGTTCCCTGTGCTACACAGTAGGTCCTGTTGATTATCTGTTTTATATATAGTAGTGTATATATATGTTAATCCCAAACTCAAAATTTATCCCTCCCCTCCTTTCCCATTTGGTAACCATCAGTTTCTTTTCAAAGTCTGTGAGTCTGTTTCTGTTTTGTAAATAAGTTCATTTCTATCATTTTTTTAGATTCCCCATATAAGTGATATCATATGATATATGTCTTTCTCTGTCTGACTTCAGTTGCTATAATAATCTCTAGGTAGATCCATGTTGCTGCAAATGGCATTATTTCATTCTTTTTTATGGCTGAGTAATATCCCATTGTATATATGTACCACATCTTCTATCCATTCCTCTTTCAGTGGACATTTAGGCTGTTTCTGTGTCTTGGCTGTTATAAATAGTGCTGCATGAACATTGGGGTGCATGTATCTTTTTGAAGTATGGTTTTCTCCAGATATATGCCCAGAAGTGGTATCGCTAGATCATATGGTAGCTCTAGTTTTAGTTTTTTAAGGAACCTCCATACTATTCTCCATAATGGTTGTACCAATTTACATCCCCACCAACAGTTTAGGAGGGTTCCCTTTTCTCCACACCCTCTCCAGCATTTATTGTTCATAGACCTCTTTTTTGCTGGGGTTTTTGTTTTTGTTTTTGTTTTTGTTTTTTGGCCACACTGTGTGGCTTGCAGGATTTTAGTTCCCCAACCAGGAAATGAACCCAGGCCCCCTGCAGTGGAGTGCAGAGCCCTAACCACTGGAAGGCCAGGGAATTCCCTGTTTATAGACTTTTTGATGATGGCCATTCTGAACAGTGTGAGGTGAATACCTCATTGTAGTTTTGATTTGCATTTCTCTAATAATTAGCAATGTTGAACATCTTTCCCTGTGCTTTTTGGCCATCTGTATGTCTTCTTTGGAGAAATGTCTGCTTAGATTGGGTTGTATGAACCACATGTACTGTTTGTATATTTTGAGCTGCATGTACTGTTTGTATATTTTGGAGATTAATCCCTTGTTGGTTGCTTCATTTGCAAATATTTTCTCTCATTCTGTGGGTTGTCTTTTCATTTTATTTATGGTTTCCTTTGCTGTGCAAAAGCTTTTGAGTTTCATTAGGTCCCATTTGCTTATTTTTGTTTTTGTTTTCATTACTCTAGCAGATGGATCCAAAAAGATCATGCTGTGATTTATGGCAGAGAGTTCTGCCTGTTTTCCTCTATGAGTTTTATAGTATCTGGCCTTACATGTGGGTCTTTAATCCATTTTCAGTTTATTTTTGTGTATGATAGAGAATGTTCTAATTTCATTCTTTTCATATAGCTGTCCAGATTTTCCCAGCACAACTTATTGAAGAGACTGTCTTCTTGCCATTGTATATGCTTGCCTCCTTTGTCATAGATTAATGGACCACAGGTGTGTGAATTTATTTCTGGGCTTTCTATCCTGTTCCACTGATCTATATTTCTGTTTTTATGGCAGTACAATGCTGTTTTGATTACTTTAGTTTTGTAGTGTAGTCTGAAGTCAGGGAGCCTGATTCCTTCAGCTCCATTTTTCTTTCTCAGGATAGCTTTGGCTATTCAGGGTATTTTGTGTTTCCATACAAATGTTTACATTTTTTTGTTCTAGTTCTGTGAAAAGTGCCATTGGTAATTTGATAGGGATTGCACTGAATCTGTAGATTGCCTTGGGTAGTATTGTCATTTTGATGTTATAGATTCTTCCAATCCAAGAACATGGTTTATCTCTCCATCTGTGTTGTCTTCAATTTCTTTCATTGTGTCTTATAATTTTCAGAGTACAGGTCTTTTCTCTCCTTAGGTAGGTTTATTCCTAGTTATTTTATTCTGTGATGGTAAATGGGATCATTTCCTTAATTTCTCTTTCTGATCTTTTTTTGTTAGGGTATAGAAATGCAAGAGATTTCTGTGTATTAATTTTATATCCTACAACTTTACCAAATTCATGGAGCTCTAGTAGGTTTCTAGAAGTATCTTTAGAGTTTTCTATGTATAGTATCATGTCATCTGCAAACAGTGACAGTTTTACCTCTTTTCTGATTTGGATTCCTTTTATTTCTTTTTCTTCTCAGATTGCCATGGCTAGGACTTCCAAAACTATGTTGAATAAAATTGGCAGGACTGGACATCATTGTCTTTTTCTTGATCTTAGAAGAAATGGTTTCAGCTTTTCACCATTGAGTATGATGTTAGCTGTGGGTTTGTCATATAATGGCCTCTATTATGTTGAGGTAGGTTCCCTCTGTGCCCACTTGCTGGAGAGTTTTTATCATAAATGGGTGTTGAATTTTGTCAAAAGCTTTTTCTGCATTGATTGAGATGATCATATGGTTTTTATTCAGTTTGTTAAAGTGGTATATCATACTGATAAATCCCACTTGATCATGGTGTATGATCCTTTTAATGTATTATTGGATTCAGTTTGCTAATACTTTGTGGAATATTTTTACATGTTTGCTTATCAGTGATACTGGTCTGTAATTTTCTTTTTTTGTGGTATCTTTTTCTGGTTTTGGTATCAGGGTTATGGTGGCCTCATAGTATGAATTTGGGAATGTTCCTTCCTCTGCAATTTTTTAGAATAGTTTCAGAATAAGTGTTAACTCTTCTCTAAATTTTTAATAGAATTCACCTGTGAAGCCATCAAGTCCTAGACTTTGTGATTTAAAAGCTTACAACAAACCAGTGTGAACTTAAGTACTTGTGACTGCTCTGTTCATATTTTCTATTTCCTTCTGGTTCAGTCTTAGAAGGTTGTACCTTTCTAAGAATTTTTCCATTTCTTCTAGGTTGTCCATTTTATTGGCATATATAGTTGTTTATAGTCATCTCTTATGATCCTTTGTATTTCTCTGGTGTCAGTTGTAACTTCTTTTTCATTTCTAATTTTACTGATTTGAGTCCTGTCCATGTTTTTCTTGATGAGTCTGGTTAAAGGTTTATCAATTTTGTTTATCTTTACAAAGAACCCAGCTTTCAGTTTCATTGATCATTCCTATCATTCATCTTTATTTCATTTATTTCTACTCTGATCTTTTATTTATTTCCTTCTACTATCTTTGGGCTTTATTTGTTCTTCTTTCTCTAGTTGGTTTATGTTTAAGTTCAGGTTATTTATTTGAAATTTTTCTTGTTTCTTGAGGTAAGATTGTATTGCTGTAAACTTCCCTCTTAGAACTGCTTTTGCCACATCCCATAGATTTTATATCATCATGTTGCCATTGTCATCTGTCTATAGGTATTTTTTGATTTCCTCTTTGACTTCTTCAGTGATCCATTGGTTCTTTAGTAATGTATTTTTTAGCCTCTACTTGTTTTTGCTTTTCACAGTTTTTTTTTTCTCTTGTAGCTGATATCTTCTTTTTTTTTTTTTTTGCTTTATCAGGTCTTAGTTGCAGCACATAGGATCCTCCTTGAGGCATCAAGATCCTTCGTTGTAGTGTGTGAGCTCTTTGTTGCGGTGCATGTGCTTCTCTAGTTGTGGCTTTCAGGTTTTTTCTATTTGTGGCACACATGCTCCAGGGCACGTGGGTCTGTAATTGTGGCACAAGGGTTCCAGAGTGCGTGGGCTCTGTAGTTTGCGGCACACAGGCCCTCCAGCTGAGGCATGCAGGCCCTCCAGTTGAGGTGCATGAGCTCAGTAGTCATGGCATGCAGGCTTAGTTGCCCAACGGCATGTGGGATCTTAGTTCCATGACCAGGGATCGAACCCGTGTCCTCCGCACTGGAAGGCAGACTCTTCAGCACTGGGCCACCAGCGAAGTCCCTGTAGTTGATTTCTAATCTCACAGTGCTGTGGTCAGAAAAGACGCTTGATATGATTTCAGTTTTCTTAAATTTACCAAGCTCATTTTGTGGCCCTGCACGTGCTCTATCCTGGAGAATGTTCCATGTGCACTTGAGAAGAATGTGTATTCTGCTGCTTTTGGATGGAATCTCCTACAAATATCGGTCAAGTCCATCTGGTCTAAGGTGTCATTTAAGGCCTTTGTTTCCTTGTTGATTTTGTCTCTGGATGATCTTTCCATTGATGAAAGTAGAGTGCTGAAATCTCCCACTACTATTATGTTACTGTTGATTTCTTTTTATGGCTGTTAGTATTTGCCTTCTATATTGAGGTGCTCCTATGTGGGATGCATATATATTTACAATTATTATATCTTCTTCTTGGGTTGATCCATTGATCATTATGTAGTGTCCTTGTCTCCTGTAATAGTCTTTATTTTAAAGTCTATTTTGTCTGATATGAGTATGACTACTCCAGCTTTCTTTTGACTTTCATTTGCATGGTATACCTTTTTCTGTCCCCTCACTTTCAGTCTGTTTGTGTCCCTAGGTCTGAAGTGGCAATCTCATAAACAGCATATATATATGGGTCTTGTTTTTAATATCCATTCAGCCAGTCTGTGTCTTTTGGTTGGAGCATTTAATCCATTTACATTTAAGGTAATTATGTATATGTATGTTCCTATTGCAATTTTCTTAATTGTTTTGGGTTTGTTTATGAAGGTCTTTTTTATTCCCTCTTTTTCTCTCTTCTCTTGTGATTTGATGACTATCTTTAGTTTTGTGTTTGGATTCCTTTTCCTTTTCATGTGTATCTACTGTAAATTTTTGGTTTGCAGTTACTATGAGTTTTTGATAAAACAACCTTGCTTATGTATAGACTGCTTTAAGTTGCTGGTCTCTTAATTTCAAATATATATCCTGCATTTGTACTCTCCTTATCTCACCATGGTTTTGATATCATGTTTGTGTACGGATCATTTCCTGCCTTTATTCTATGTTTACCTTTACTGGTGAGTGTTTCCATTCTTAATTTTCTTGTTTCTAGTTGTGGCCTTTTCTTTTCCTCTTAGAGAAGCTCCTTTAGCATTTGTTGTAAAGCTGGTTAGGTGGTGTTGAATTCTCTTAGCTTTTGCTTGTCTGTAAAGCTTTTGATTTCTCTGTTGAAGCTGAAAGAAAGCCTTACTGGTTTGAGTATTCTTGGTTGTACGTTTTTCCCTCTCATCACTTTAAATATATCATTCCACTCCCCTCTGGTTTGCAGAGTTTCTGCTGAAAAATCAGCTGATAACCTTATGGGGATTCTCTTGTATGTTATTTGTTGTTTTTCCCTTGTTGCTGTAATTATTTTCTGTTTGTCTTTAATTTTTGTTAATTTGATTAATATGTGTCTTGGTGTGTTCCTCCTTGGGTTTACCCTGTTTGTGACTCTTTGTGCTTCCTGGTCTTGAGTGACTGTTTCCTTTCCCATGTTAGGGAATTTTTTGGCTATTATCTCTTCAAATATTTTCTCAGGCCCTTTATCTCTCTCTCTTTCTCCTCCTAGGACTTCTATAATGCGAATGTTGGTGTGTTTATTATTGTCCCAGATGTCTCTTAGACTGTCCTCATTTCTTTTCATTTTTTATTCTGTTCCACAGCAGTGATTATCAGCAGACAGTCTTCCAGCTCATTTATTTGTCCTTCTGCCTCATTTATTCTGCTATTGATTCCTTCTAGTGTATTTCTTTTCATTTTAGTTATTGTATTGTTTATCTCTGTTTGTTCTTTAAATCTCTGGCTTTTTGTTAAACATTTCTTGTATCTTCTCAGTCTGTGTCTCCATTCTTTTTCCGAGATCTTGGTCATCTTTACTATCATTATTCTGAATTCTTTCTTAGGCAGGTTGCCTATCTCCACTTCACTTAGTTGTTCTTCTGGGATTTTACCTCATTCCTTCACCTGGAACATATCTCTGTGGTGTCTCATTTTGTCTTTCTGTTTGTGGTTTCCACTCTGCATGCTACAGGATGGTAGTTCTTCTTGCTTCTGGCATCTGTCCCCTGGTGGGTGAGGTTGGTTCAGGGGCTCGTGCAGCCTTCTTTGTGGGAGGGCCTGGTACCTGCCCACTGGTGGGTGGAGCTGGCTGTTGTCCCTCTAGTGGATAGGGCTGTTTCAAGAGCTCAGGATGACTTTAGCCAGGCTGTCTGTTGATCGGTGGGACTGTGTTCCCACCCTGTTGGTTTTTTTGGCCTGAGGCATCCCAATAGTGAATCTGCAAGCTGTTCGGTGGGGCCAGGTTTCAGTGTCAAAATGATGACCTCTGGGAGAGCTCACGCCAAGAAATATTCCCTGAGGCCTCCACCACCAGTGTTCTTGCCCCTTCAGTGGGCCATAGCCGACCCTCAAAGACCCAGAGGTAGGTCTGGCCCAGGCTCCTATGGAGTCACTGCTTTGCCCTGAGTCCTAGTGCATGTGAAATCTTGTTTGCGCCCTCCAAGAGTGGAGTCTTTTTCTCCTCCAGTCCAGTGGAGCTCCTGTACTCAAGGCCCACGGGCCCTCAGACCAAATGCTCTGGGGGTTCTTCCTCCTGATACAAGACCCCCCAGGCTCAGGAACATGATGTGGATCTTAGAACTCTCAGCCCTGTGGGAGAACCTCTGCAATATAATTAGTTTCCACTTTGTGATTTGATTATGTCATGAAAGCCTCCCTTCTACCATCTTTTTGTGGCTGCTTCTTTGTCTTTAGATGTAGAATATCTTTTTTGATAGGTTCCAGTCTTTTCTGTTGATGG
Organism: Hippopotamus amphibius kiboko; assembly: GCF_030028045.1. Taxonomy (NCBI): domain Eukaryota; kingdom Metazoa; phylum Chordata; class Mammalia; order Artiodactyla; family Hippopotamidae; genus Hippopotamus; species Hippopotamus amphibius. The sequence goes on along the minus strand of NC_080193.1, from coordinate 116,898,047 downwards.
CCATTTAGCAGTTAAGTTGTGTTTTTGGTATTTTCATGAGAGAAGGTGAGCTCAAATCCTTCTAATCTTGTCACCCTTCTGAAGGAACCCATTTAAGTGTATACACATTCTTCAGAAATCTTATGTGAACACAGTGGATGAGTAAGCTAACACTGATTTCAGTCTAAGTTTGTTTCCTCTGAGTGTGGTCTTCACAGGTCAGTGATGCTCATTGCTATTGGAGCAGGATCCCAGCTCTCCTTGCTGCACAACACAAACTCAATTTTATAATGTAAAGTATAGGCCTAGGAAAAGTGAAAAAGGTGTATCAATTTTCTTTTAAGAAAGTAGGAAGAAAATAAGCAAAGAAGATAAGCCTATGTTGAAATATATGAAAATAAATATATCTGAAATATACAAAAATAAATCAGAACTTAAAGTCTTAAATCTTGTGTTATTCTATAATTTCTATTGAGTTCTTTAATTTTTACATTCATAAAACTATGTTATTTCATTAGTATATCATGATAAATCTAATTAGAACATGATAGAATATTGTCATACAAATGGCTACATCTAAATTGGTATTTAATATGGCTATAAATTTATGATTTTAACCCATAGTTATTGAATAGTCATGACATAATTCCTTACTACTGTTTGATGAGAGTATGGGTAGGACTATGGGATTTGAAAGTGTAAGTTAAGGATTATTTGGAAGCTCTGGTCAGATGTTTTGCCACTTCATGCTGCCTTTTAGCAAACAGAAAGGACTAGCTCACTCTCTCCTTCCAAGTCTGTGCCCTTCCCCAGAGAACCACAAAGCAGGAATGGCTAACATGGGTCAGAATTAGAGTTTTCAAATAGAGACTTTTTTATGCAGTAGGTACAATTCTACTCCTCTAATAAATTATGTGGGCCAAAATCAGAGAAGGAAGAGAAATAGGTGTGGTCGGTGGGGGGAGGGGGTGGACAAAAAGAAAGTTTATTCTTTCAAATTTCTTTAAAAAAAAAACTCTCAGATAATAAAGAGAAGAAACTAATTCAATGATTATAAGTTTTGGAAAAAGCTACATAAGTACTTGACCCTAAGTAATAACTAAATCATCAACCTTTCTTGACTTTACAGACAACAGAACCTCCTACAAAATTGCTTGCAAGAAAAAGTATGTATCATAAACCTCATTGATAAAGTAGCATATTAATGATATCCTTGTATGTGTCATAATAGGAAAAAAAATCTATGAATCAAATAATGAGTAATCATTATTTGATATGTCTCCCCTTTTCCCTTTTTTTTTTCTTCTTTAACGTTTACTTCAGTTATTAGAATTTTCAGGAGCCTAAAGTTCTCATCAAAAGATAATTTTGGCCCTTCAGGAAGAGGTTTCATGGGGATGGGCAGGGAGTCAGGGGAGGGGGAATTAAGGGACCTAGCATTATAAGAATAGCATCAAATAACCATAAACCCATTCTGTCATGGGAAGCCATTACACAATATCACTTCACAGACTTGGCTGATGAGTTGGCATGCCTGGTTTTGTCTCTGTCCAATTTTGTGGGAAGTGCCCTAGTCACCTAAAAAGGTCACATAAAATATAGGTACCTGGTCACCTATGAGCTGAGACTTGGATAAGGGGGTGTATTTATGAGGCCTAATTCTGGATCCAATCAGACCAGTCAGGAAGGAGAAAGAGGTTGGAAAACAACATATATTCTGACATACTTTTTCACATGGACTCAATTCATAGAACAGGTAGCAAAATGAAAGGTTTGATTCAAGGGAATATTTCTCAGTTTAATATTATAATGGAAAGCAACTGCAAACTAGGTGCTGTTTATCATATTTTACTACATAGTAAACTCTAGGAATATGTTTCTTTCATATATCAAGGTTGGAAACTTTTTTTAATACCTAGCCTAAGAGTAATAATGTAGGTATATTGTTATCACTGGTACTAAGAAAAATAATATATATTGAATGTCTTAGTTTATATGTCCTGGTAGATTAGAATAATTGCTTTGTTTTATTCCTAAAATATTTGATTTTGGATGTGATTATATAAGTATTATATGACATATGCTATCACCCAAAATATGTTTTTCAGACCACTAGCCATTGTAACATATTTATATGTTAATAAATGCAAAAATGTATTAGGAGATTCAGAAATGAGAGCAGAATAAAATGGCTTTCCCTGGGGTGCCCCCAAACAGTCTTTAATGTGTCAGGAGAGAGTATGCTACAGAGGTGTTAACTTATCTTTTGAATGTTGGTCTGAAATGGGAATAATTCTGGGCTAACTTAAGGGAACATTTGTGTGTGAACAGCCCCATTACAAGAATCCCATTGTTTATCCTCCTGTCTACATGCCAGCCTTCCAGGTTTTGTTGCCAATTACTTGTGTTTATTGCTTTTTATGTTTTAAGAGTAATAACAATTTAAAACATACTATTTATTATAGGCAAGAGGATTTTTTGCAAGTCCAAAGTACATTTTCAGTACATACGTAGAGGTATATAGAAACAGATAGATTCTGTTTCTAGTCTTGGTCCAGTTTAAATGTAGGATAGCACCATTGACCACTAAGGAAATGGTCATTCAAAGCTGGTCCCTGAGTTCTTATTTCCAGCTCAAAATGAGGAATTCTCCAACACCTATCCTCACTCAGCCCTCCTGACTCTGAGACTCAGTTCTAGCCTTGCCCTTATTTTCTATCTAAACTCATCTGTTCCTTCACTGCATCACCTATTGTCAGCCTTCCTAAGACAGTTTCCACTGATACTTTTTTGTTGGATACAAAGCCATTCAATCTCCATCCAATATTTTGTTGCCTATCAAATAAATCTTAGCAATTAGCTGTAGTCATTTACATATATACATATCACAGGCCCACCCCTGTAGCAGAGAATGGGAGGAGAAATGACTTTTTCATCCTTACATCTTAGCTAGACAGATGCCTCTGAAGACACCCAAATGTTTTGACCGCATCTGTTTGAGAAATGCTTTGTTGGAAATAATCTGGTTCATTTTAAAGTAATTTTTGCTTGATTGTAGACACTATATTTCTTCTTGCGAAAATACGTGCATGTAATGTGCCTAGATAGCAATTTAGTGAATCTTTTTTTTTAACCAAAAATTCATTTATTCCAGCAATAAATGTTGCGGGGGAGGAACTTCTGAAGGAATGGGAGTCAAATGGAAACTTATAAAACAAAAAATATTTTACTGTAGTACCGAATAAACCAACTTGAAATTAATTTGAAATTCTAAATAGATTTTCTTTTAATGTGTTCTTTTTATAACCATGATGGTATCAAGCTATGCATTGCTTGATATAAAAAATTAAATGTTCCCCTCTGTCCCAGAATAGAGACAGCTGTTAACATGATTTTCTTTTCATTCCTGCTTGCCCCTTTTCCAGGTAACTTCTGAAGAACTGAATAGCATAATTCAGAATATAATGACCTGGGTTGTGGCTACAGTGACCAGTATATTGTACCCAGCCATCACAAAATATGAAGAAAGGTTGAAAAATAATGCATACCCAGTGTCTGATGACTCCATCCTCTCTTCAGATAGTTCGAGTTTTTGTAGCACATGCAGTGAAGAGTTTACATGTGGAAGCTACACATCTGCAACAACTAAAACATTTCATGGAGAGCCCTGTGCATTTGCAGTTGACATATCAGTAAGGCGACCAACCACACCTTTAAAACCACCATCTGCCTGTGTGGAAAGAACAGTTGTAGGAAAAACATATCACATTAAAGGACAATCTATAACATCTGAACTTGAATATAATAAAACAAGCATGATATATACATACCCTAAGCTTAGAAGTTGTAAATCTGATAGTCACCTTCTAGCATCGTTTGAAACAGGCACAAAAAAATCAAAGGACGCTACCACTGAAACAGATGGCTTAGAGAGTCCATTGTTTACTGATCAAAAAGCAAAAGCCATGAATGAAATGAAGAGTTTAAAGAATGTTTTTGTTAACTTTAAGTGTCACTTAAAAGGGGAAACTGAATTGATTTTGGAAAGCATTTTTCAAGAAATAATGTCTGATTTAACACAGGCCATCCCCTCTATTTCTTCTGTTACTGCTGAAGTTTTTGTTGACCAAAGTGAGCCTGAAAAAGGAGACTTGGTTTCCAATGCTGATATCTGCTCAGTAGCTTCAGAGATCGTGGAAAATATGCTTGAGAAGCTACAGTCTGCAGTCGAGAAAAAATGTGTCCAGATATTTTCACAAGAAGACTTGTCAGTCAATATTAAACCAAGCTTACCACCTAGTGGAGAATCTCTCACTCCATCATATGGCAAACCTTTAATAGCTTCACTGCCTCATCCTGTGGAACCCATATGTGATCTTGCTGAGGATATGGTGCATGCCATTTTAGAAAAGCTGATGACTCTTGCATCTTATAAGCAAAATGAACTTCCTCATCTTGAAGATGCAACTGAACTTTCCTATCAGCAACATATGACAGACCTAACATATATGCGCCTTATAAAAGCCAACAAAAAAAAATGTAGTCCTAAACTTGATGCAGCTAATTTAATTGTTAAAGAAGAAATACAAAATTTAATGTCAAATATTTTTTCCCAGTCCTCTTTAGTTGGCTACATAGAGGAAGCAATCAGCACTATACTAGGATACATACAAACTGAACTTAATAATGAAAGACTTATTGCATCTGAAGAAACAGTAGTACTCCTTAAGCTGCTCGATGATCTCTTTACTCAGCTACATCAGGAACCAGTAAAAGCAGATAATCAAAAATGTAGACATTCTAGACTGAGAAGTCCTTCTGACACTGAAGTAAAGTACAGACTCACTGGCACTAGATTATCTAATGGTCCTAGGTCTGGCAGACCATTTCTACCTATTAATGTTCCTGGCATGGTTCTTTATTCTGAAGATGACAGTGAAGAAATAGACAAAATTGTGGAAAATGTGCTTGATTCATCTTTCAAAGATGAAAAAGCAAAATCACAAGAACAGATTCCTGAGCATTGGTTTACAAAGGGAAACACTTGTCTTGAATACAAAAGAAATAGCAAACAACCTACAAAGCCTGCTTCTCCAAGAAGCAAAGTTGCATTTCATGATCGGAGGTTAAAGGCTGAGCTGCCATTTTTTAAGAATAAAAAAATTTTAAATGAAAAGCCCTGTTTAAATAAAGACATTTTGTTTTTCAGCCAAGATCAAAAGCATCAAATACAAAAGGCTTCAGAAAACATAGTTAAAAGTATTTTAACAGAAATGCTCAAGGATGTATCTTCTGTTCCTCCTGGTCATTTAGACAGTAAAACTGGCAAAGAAGCTTCAGTTCTTGTTTCAAAAAAAATTCAAGGACTGTCACATCAAGAACAGATGGACCAGATGTTTTCTGTGTCAGAAATTAGTGCGGTGGCTCAAGAAATAACAGATGCTGTATTAAATATACTTCATAAGGCAAGCTGCATTCCCAGTACCACCAAAAGTTCCATTTCATCAGCAGTTCATCAAACTTCTCTAGAGAGTCCTGACACTCCCCACATGGTCAAAGAAGTACCAAATAAAAAACCATTAAAAATATGGTTCCACAGTGAAAAGAAAATGAAATATTTGTCTTCACTCGATGTAGATCCTGCAAAGCCTTCGCTGTTAAAATCTGAAGAAAGTGAACCTAAACCTGTAGATGATGTTACTGATAAGATCATTAATGCAGTTTTTAAAAGGCTGAAGTTATTTGTTTATCCAAAATTG